>NC_053434.1:90263845-90308648 GCF_007990345.1 Gossypium hirsutum | reverse complement strand
ATCATCTACTAGGCATTCTTTTAGAGATGCATGTTAAGCTTTTAACTCCAAAATGAAGGCAGGTGGGTCGTTCCAAGGTTTAGTATAGAATTAAATAACTTAAATAAAATTTAACAGTTGTATGACAATTCGAATTTAACTGGATAGCGTTTAATTACTTATGCTTTCTAATGTTAATTATTGTTTATAATAAAAATGAACTAACAAATTTTGCAGCTAAGGAGACCGCTAAGTATAAGGTACACCTTATACTTCTGATTGTTCTAACAGCCCGATTTTGGACTAGTCAGAAAGTGGTTTCTGGACCACAAATTTAGATTCGAAGAAATATTTTATTGTTATTATTGTTGTTATAGCATGATTATATGGATGTAAAAATTTTGGTGAATAATTTAGCGATTGGGACCTCAATTACGAAAAAGAACTAAATTGCATAAAGTGCGAAAGTTTGTTCTACTAACTAAAGGTGTCAAATAGCCATGGAGCATTAAAGTAGAGGTCTTGATTGAGTAAATATACCAATAAAATGTTAGTGCCTGGACATGGAGCCTTAATTCATGGGATGGTCAAAAAGGGGTAGGTGACTTGATAAAAAATAATAAACCTAAAGGCTATTATCATCTTTTCTCTTCTTCTCTTCTCCCCGAATTTTCAAAAGAAAGGGGTTTTGAAAGCTTGAAAATTTCAGCCATTAAATTCTCTCATAAGTAAGTAATTTGATGACTTTTCTTGATAATTTTTGTACTTTTGGGACCCTTGTAGCATAAGCTATCTAATGAGGGACTATTTTGCAAAATGGTTTAAAGTATAAGGTTTGCCATGAAAGCATTTATATGGTTAACTAAATATGGAAGAAAATGACTGGTTAAATAAAACGTGAATATGAAAACCTAAATGGCTGTTTTGTAAAGCTTGTAAAATAGGTGTTAATTCGTGAATGTTTAAAATTTGAGTTTCTATAGTATAAAAGAGTTGAGCTAGGCTTGGTTAATGAGAACTCGATAAAATTAATTTACGAGCCTAAGGTAAAATGTAAGTAAAGTAAGGCAAAATGTCATTTGCGAATGTGAATTGTAGAATTTTTTTATTAATATGATAATTAAATGAGTGAAATATATATAGATCAGAAATACGCAATCCGAACCTAGGGGAAAAGCCAAGCAAGCGGATTAAATACAATTAGTTTCTTGCATTTTGTGCACCGACGTAAGTTGTACGTAAATAATGTAATTTATTTGTATTTATGTATTGCATAATTAATATGGCATAAATTATGGGCTATTGTTGTGAATTGCATGATGAGAATTGATGTAGTAGAGACTCCCGGTTGAACCTTAGGAATAATTTGGATATCCATGCATGACATTTGGGTGATGTGCATGTCAGTGTAAGACCTGTCTGAGACACAGCATCGACACAGATAAGTGAAAGCCAGTGTAAGACCTCTCTGGGACATGGCATTGGCCTTAAGATATGCAAGCTAGTGTAAGACCTGTCTAGGACATGGCATCGGCTTGAGGTGTATTAGTGTAAGACCTATATGGGACATGGCATCAACATAGATAAGCGAGAGCCAGTGTAAGACCTGTCTGGGACATGGAATCGACCTCAATGTATGTAAGTCAGTGTAAGAACTGTTTGGGACATCGCATCAACTTAAATGTGAGAGCTAGTGTAAGGCCATGTTTGGAACATGGCGTCGGCATCATACCCTATGTTTGAGACTTTGTGATTATCTTGTAGTATTCCAAATGGTTCAACAGGAAATTTACGGTTTATGTCAAAATGATAGCGCTTATGACCATGTTGTGAGTGGTACAGGTACTTAAATGAAATTGATGATATGTGAACTCTATTCTTGTTGTATGAATAGCGAGGAATGAACATGAGTAAGAATTGTTATGAGCATTTACTCTTTGTGTGAGTTATGATATATGGGAGTATGATCACATGTGGTAACATAGTTGTTATTTTGATATTTACATGCGACTTACTAAGCTTTGTGCTTACCATTTTCCTTTCCATTTTCTTGTAGTGCTCCAAATCAGCCCGTGGATCAAAGAACGTCGGAGGCATCACTCACACTATTACTCTAAGCTTTTGGTATAGTTAGTTTTATTAACTTAAGTATGGCATGTTTAAGGATTGAGTCTTTTTGTTATGTGTCATATTGTTAAGTTAGCTAATTGTGTTGGCATAGGATGAAAACCTTCTCTTTTATAAGGCCACGGTTAATGGTTAATATTTATTATTGATATTTGCAAATGATGATGCTTTCCTGGATAAACAAATGTATGAATGATCAAGTGCATGTTCGTTGTTAGAGTGTTATAGAGTTTGCATTTGAATGCATGTTGTGGTGATTTAGTCTTATATTACTATGTGACTTGGAGATATTGTTGTTGTGTAGGTTGGTGCAAGTAAGGGTGGCAAAAGGCTTGGTAAATAGCCTTGTTTTGTCCATACGAGCAGACACACGAGCGTGTGTCTAGGCCGTGCGACACACAGTCAGCCCATGGGCGTGTTGTCCAGTCGTATGTCCCTTGCACCTTAAAATTTCAAGTCAGTGTGCATGGTAGTAAACACATGAGCAGAGACACGATCGGGTGTCTCAGCCGTGTGGAGGACAAAGCCTATGGGCATGGGCGTGTGCCCAGCCCGTGCAAAGTCTGCACCTTAAATGTGGAATCGGCCTAGCACATGAGCGTATGTCTTGGCCGTGTGCCCCTAAATGGTTGCTGACGTCAGAAATAGAATGTCAAGGTTTTTGAACACAGGCTGAGACACAGGCGTGTCATGGCCGTGTGAGGGACACGGCCATGGGCACGAGCGTGTACCAAGCTGTGTGAAAACCTCTGGAGGTTCGAATTAGGAATTAATTCCATACGGGTTAGGGACACAAACGTGTCTCGATGTGTTTAGGCCATGTGAACTGCACAGGCCTTCAACACGGCCATGTTAAGAAGGCCACACGGGCGTGTTGCCCATTCCATACAGGCGTGTACCCCTATTTCAAGAGTTATTTTCCAGGGTTCTTTAAAGGACCCGGTTTGGTTCTAAATCGTCCTTAAAGCTTGTTTTGGGCCTCGTATGCCTGTAATAAGGAATACTAGATAAGGTTTGAAAAGTTTTAAGTTTGATCAAGTTTTTTAGATTTGTAAATGTTGGAATGCATGTGTTTAAGTTTAATAATGCCTCGGACTCAGTCTTAGCCTCGGACTCGAGTAAGGGGTGTTACATTGTGTGAAAGAAATAATTAATTTAGAAAAACATGCACTTAGGACTAATTTCTATATGAAATATTCTGCAAATGTATATGTGTATGGTTGGTTGGAGTGGTTTGTAAAGTTTTAAATGGATAGTCACCTCAATGACTAATGTGACATTCAAATTTGGGTTTGACTATCCCGGTCAGGTTTGGGGCATTACACAGTAGGAGTACAAAAAATTAATGGGTTCCTTCCATTTTTCTGACAAGATCAAACCCTCATCGGTAGCTTTATAAGTCCAGGCAAACTTTGCTGGCAATACACTGGTAGTGTTCGTACCATTCACGTTATCAGTGGGTCACCAACCATTGGGACTATTTTCTACAAGGCAAAACTTAAAAATAGTCCTTACTGTTAACAACTCCTCAAGCTTCAGCACGCGACCTTTCCTTAGCCTCTTAAATTGTTCCTTACCAATTATGGTAGTGACGGGTTCACACTGCATACACACAACCCTACTAGGCATTGACTACTATGTTAGAAATCTGAAGCCACCCCCAAACTTTTCCTAACGAGTACATACTTATGCTGATTCAGGCAAAGGTTTGAACAATGATTATCAATTATAGTTTTGAATCCCTCTCAAGCAATGAAATACACAAACCCTAGCCCACTATCGCAATTAGAAAACTTCAGTTGATAAATATTTTTGAAAGACCGACAACAATAGAGGTTCATTTTGAAGGCATCAGCCAACAAAGTAAGCAATCAGGATCCACCATGAAAAACCAGCCAACTATCCTGAAGCAATACCATACTCACCCAGAATAGTGCAGAAGAAAGGGTGGAGGGGAAGGTGAAAACCAGCCTCTAAAAGGTGTAGAGGCAACAGAAATCCTCCTGCCACCTCGCTTAATCTCTAAGCCCCTTCCACGATTGTAAAATCATATGCAAAATTCGACAATTGCATACCCCACACGGTGAGATGATGAATCATCTCCTACGGTTTACTTTTACATTTATAATATGCTGCTTCCACAGGTGTAGAAGCCTCACACTGCTCACAATGACTAATGCCCTCATTCATGAACCTGAACCCATGGCCTTGGTTGCCACGACTAGAATAGCCACCACCCCAACCCTAACCATGGTAGAAGATAACAAAAGTAGGAGTTGAAAGTCCAAAATTGTTACCTATAAATGACAACTTCTCTTCTTGTTGGTAGTATCTCGTGAACTTTCTGAGCTGAAATAACTAGTGAGCAGTATAGGGTTAAGCAGTCGTCATTTTAAAGAAAAAAAACTTAAGAAAATGGTTCATTTTTTTCCAAAATAAAAAAAACTTAAGAAAATGGTTCGTTTTTTCAAAAAAAAACCATTTAAAACTGCACACAACTTTATTCTGGTATCGTTAACAAAGCATATGTGATAAGCTTTAAATTCAAGCATATGCAACAAGTTTCAATTGTAAGGATCATTCATCCAAGTGTGTTTCAGAAGAGTCACTTTATAACTCTCTTTTAACAAAGTGGGAGACAAATTGTTATGCAAATAAAATAGAGCACGCCACGTACGCCATGTTCACCTGACACGTGTGCTCAAAAGACCATTCTAGTTGGTGCTCACCACTCGTCCTAGTTAGCAACGCTGGCTAGCTCCCCAATAGCTCGTCCATGGTTTGGCAAGCCCTTTGCCAAGACACGTGCCACCCCTAGGGGGAATAAAATGTTGCCATGCATGTAGCCTACCTACCCCTAGTGTAATAGCCCAAAATTGGGTCTAGTTGGAACAGAGGTTTCGGGACCACAAAATTCAAGATAGAAATAATTGTTTTATGATTATTTTGAGGTCTATGATATGATTGCAAGATTGTGTGAAAATTTCGTGAAGAAATTCTATGCATAAAGTGCTCAATTTTAAGTTAGGGACTAAATTGAATAAGTTGAAAAACTTGCATTCTAGAAGTTTCTAGTATGAAATTGCTTTGAAATATTAATTAGGAGGTCTTAAATAGAAATTTGACCAATTTCTAAGTGATGGACAAAAATTGGACATAGATGGAATTTTTGAAAGTTTAGTAAGGAAGGGCATTTTGGTCATTTGGTAATTAAAAGAAATAAAAAGGGAAAATAAAGCCAAAATTGACTCATCTTTCTCATGGAGGCTGAAATTAGCATGGGGGAAGCCATGGCTAGGGTTTTCAAGCTTTCCAAGCTCAATAGTAAGTCCGTTATAACCCCGTTTTTCAAGTTCTTTACGTTTTTTGGAATCCCGGTAATTTGATTAAGCTTATTCTAGCAATAATTTAAGCTAGGGTTCATATTTGGAAAAATACCCATAGGTGAAATGTGTTTATTTTGCTATTTTATAATAGAATATGAGGTTTTAAATTATGTTAGACAACTTGTGCTACTCGGTTTTGAGTGAAAACGAGTAAAAGGGCTTAATCGGTAAAAATACCTAATAGTCATAAGTATATGTTAGAGTGCGAATTTGATATTGCCATAGAAGGGAAAAGTGATCAGCATGTCATAAAACATAATAATAAGGGATGAAGTTTAATTCCCGAGCCTAGGGGCAAAAGTGTAAATATGAAAAGTTTAGGGCAAAATTGTAATTTTTCCAAAGTTTGAGTTAAGGACTGTTTTGAATAGTAAATTAATTAAATAATTAAAATATGATGTTTTAGATCCTGGAAAATGAGATTTGAACCTAGAATGAGAGAAAAATCGAAAATTGGGAAAGTTGGTAAAATGGCCGTTTTAGTATCGAGGTAGGTTCATATGTATAATAAGCATTAATTTATGCATGTTTCAATGTAAAATTGATATATTCATTATGATTTCCGAGGTGTTGAAAGTATGTAAGTTGGTATGATAATAATAAAGCAATAATGTTGTAATTTATATTTGAAAGTTAAATTTAGTGAATTAATTGAATTATATTAAATTAAATGATTATGGTGCCAAGTTTATGAATTGATTTAAAAATATGTCTATGGTACATGAAGTGCATTGAATTATCATACATAAATGTGATTTCTATGATTATGGATATTATGGGAAATTTTAAGTTCATATGATTTTTAATAAGGCAATGTGTAATTTAATGTTATTGCCTTGATATTAAATGAGATGTAAGTTTATATGTAAGTAATACATCAATATTACTTGTATTATGATATTTTATAATAATATTGGACATATGTTTGCGGGTAATTACTTGATTGGTGAAATTGTTGGAAAAGAGAGAGAAATCCCGGTTGAACCTTCAAAAAGATTGGATGATACAGATAGTATGTAGCTAGGTCACATGTATGGTGCTGAGTGCACATCATGTGTACAAGAGAGCTACAAGACATTATGATGTAGCTAGGTCGTATGGGTGATACTATGTGTACACCATGTAGACAAGAGAGCTACGGGATATATGTAGCTAGGTCGCATGCATGGTTCCAGGTGAAGGACACCATGTAGACAAGAGAGCTACGAGATAAATTGGCTAGGTCACATGGGTGGTATTGAGTGTTCACCATGTGTACAAGAGAGCCGAACTATATGATGGGTGGAGCTATGTGCTGAAACCACCAAGTATCGAGGATTGATCCGAAGTGTTCAACGGGAGACTCTCTATGTATTGCTTTGTAAGTTTTGTAATGAATAAGTGCAGGAACTTGATTATGTGAATGATGTGTTCATTAAGTGACCAGGATGTGGTGAGGTTATAAACAAGTAAGTTATACATGAGGATGATTTTATGGTGACCTTGTGATCATGGGCCTTTACTTGTGATGTATGAAATGCGGTGAAAATTATTTGTGATATGTATGTTAAAATTAGGTTAATACAAAGAAAGTGTGAAAGAGTGAATTAGCAATAAAACTGTTTTGGACAGTAGCAGTGACGTGATTTTGAAAAATCACCAAAAATAGTAGAAATTGAATCAGAGACTTAATGAGAGATGAAATTAAAGCTTAATGAGTCTATTTTCATATAAAAAAAACAGATCAAGAAAAGGATTCTATATTTTGAGATATTTATGTTTTTGTGAGACTGGTTAAGAATGATTACGTGATCCCCTGTTTTGACTTTGGAAAATCATAAAATTTTGGATAAAAATAATGAGAGGCTTAAACTTATATCTTTAAAATCCCTAATTAGTCTATTTTTAAGATAAATCAACAAGAATATTATCCGAGTTATGTACTGTGAGATAATTAATTTTTAGTGAAGAGAGGACAGAACTGTCAGAAAGTAAAACAGGGGAAATTTTAATGAATAAACTGTACTAATTGGCTAAACCAAAAATTATAAAAATTTGATGGTGGAAATATATGTGAGTCTAGTTTTAGGGGAAATTTACGGATCTTAATTTGGAGCTCTGTAGCTCGAATTATAAATACGTAAGTGACTATGACTCGTGTGGACAGTTTGATGTGACCATTTATTAGTAAATTGTGAAATCGTACTTACAAGAATGCTATATACATTAAGGATGTGGAATGGAGAGGAGGAGGAGGAAAATAAATATATGTGAAATACATGGAAACTATGGTATATGAAATATTGATATAATGAAATAAATGGTATGTGTTTATAAGAAAACAGAAAAAGAATGATATGTATCATGACATGTATATATATATATATATGACTAGCATCAATGTAATACTTGTTGGGTATGGAGTTGAATTGAAATGTTTCAGGCAAACATGTTATTTTGCGTATCTGAATTGTGGTATTTTATAAAGATATGATCTAGTTTTAAATATGAATGCTTGATGATTAAGCTGAAGATATTTTGTAAGATGATAATCTTGGTATAAATGTATAAGTGGTACTATAATAAATAAGGTAAAATGAGTATGAGAGACACATGTATGATGACATACAAATGCTATGTTTGTGGTTTAATTGAGAATATTTAATCATTAAATGAATACTATGTTGTATGCTTTGTATAAGTGTGTAAGAGATTAAGGTTGACCAAAGCTTGGAAAATAGCCTAGGTATATTCCACACAGGCAGAGACACGACCATGTGTCTCAGACGTGTATGGAACACGACTTTGGGACATGGGCGTGTGGAGCCTTAAAGCATGAAATTTCCAAGATTTTCCTAAGTTCTCGGTTTAGTCCCGAACCCTTTCTAAAGTATGTTTTGGGCTTCGTAGACTCAAATAAGGGACTATGTGTAAGTGAATGAATATTTTGAAATATGAATGAAATTTTATGGCCCGTATTTTAGTTTAATGTTTGTATGTTTGTCCGATAATGCCTCATACCTTATCCCGGCCTCGATACGGGTAAGGGGTGTTACACTTAGCATATCACAATAATGGACCGTGACATATATATATGTTGATGAATCGCTCTAAGAAATACAAAGAAAAATAAACACTCAAACATATATTTATACAACTCATGCTTTTTAATAATATAATATATATATAATATATATTCATCTCCGTGCATGTATACATATATAATTTACTACTAATCTCATTATACTAAATCGATCTGTACATGTATTAATAAAACAATAAATTTGGTATTAATTTATAGTGCATTAACAAATATTTTTTAAACGAAAATAATGTATCAAATATATTTTATATTACGCGGTCTAAGAGTAACTGTTGACATGCACAACTGAATTTATTTTTCTTGTTATATTATTTTGAAATTGAAAATTGAAAAATGATTAAAAAAAAGGAGAAAGTTGGCTTTGTTTTGAATCCATGTTCGAAAAATCCATAAAGGAACGCATACTAGGAGATTTTTTTTTATCTTTAAACTTTAAATAAAAACAAATCTAGAAAATAGAATTCTCACATGAATCAAAATCTAAAATTTGAATTTATAAAGGAGATTAAATATTTTTTTAGGACTGAATCTTTTAGCGAAACCCCGAAAAGATTTCAAGTAAAACACGACCACTGTATTAGTTCATACTCTCCAGCCAAACCAAAAAACACTCAAGCCAGCTAACCAACTGAAAAAGTTCAACGTATATATATTTCTTTTCTTTGTGTATGCCTTGAGTGAGTAGTTGCCTGGCAGCTTGTTTAAACATGGGGGATTCGCTGATATGGAAAAAAAGTGTTATAGCATTCAATTTCCTTTGAGAAATTCTAACCATTCCTCTAGACAACATTGACTATGCATGTAAACCTAGACTCCAGAGGTGGAGTTAAAGTTTTTTTTTTAAGAAGACAGATTTAAATTGTATATTTTTAGATAGTAAAAATATAATTTTATTATTTTAATATTTTATTTATAATTTTTAAAGAGTTAAATTAAACTTTATCATTTTTAAAACATAAAATATAATTTTATTATTATTAATTAAAAATTTAAAAATTATAAAATATTTAAATTAAAAATATACCGATTTAAGATCCTATTGCGACCGGTAGACTCTATAATCTTGTCGCTTGTGGCTGTAATTTAAAGTATTACTGAATAAGGAAATGGTTCAAAAACGGTTGGTAAGTACATTTTTAGCCGACAACGATCCCTTCCAAACTGCAGAACATTTAAGATAGTTACACTTTATATAAATGAGCAGAAAAGGTTGATAACTTTATATACAGTCAACTTAAAAACCACAATAAAAATTTCAACAAAAAAAAGACAATAAAAATAAAATAACGGGTAAACTTTATATTTCACTTTATGTTAAAAATAATATATTTTAGTTAATTACGTTATCATGTTATAATATTTTAGTTAATAAGTATTAATTATTATTAATGGTATAACAATAAGCTGATGTAACAAGTTAAATCACCATCTCAAACAAAAATTTTAAGTCAAATTATTCAATTGGTCCCTATATTTTTTCATTTTGAACAACTTAATTTTTTTTCTTTTATATTAAAAGAGATTGAGAATGGAGGAAAATAAAGGGAGAAACAAAAGAGAAAGAAAAATAAAGGAAAAAAAGTTAAAAGAATATAAAAGAAAAAAATTAAATTAGTCAAAACGATAAAACATGAGGATCAATTGTATAATTTAACCCAGAATTTTTATTTGGAATGATGATTTAATGTGCTACGTTAGCTTACCGACACACCGTTAACGACAATTAACAGCTCAATGATTAAAATGTTACAACACGTTAACATAAGTGACTAAAATGTAACATTTCAAATATAAAAAACTAAAATATAACCTAAAAAATAAAAGTGACTATTTTAATAATTTATCCTAAAATAATGTAGTTACACTTTGGTTGAATTATAATATTAACATTGAATTTAAAACATGAGTTTAAAATAAGAAAATGTTTGATTACAAAACAAAGTTAATACTAGCTTAGTCACGTACAAAACTCGTGTGTTAAATATTACCTCAGTTGAATTGAGAGAGATAGGTAAATTTTTTTCCTTATGTTTTACTTTTTCCAATTCCAAACGTCTCCTTTAGAAATAAAATAAAATAGAAATATGCCATTCTATCTTTCAGTCAATGTGATGATCTTTAGGTGTTTGCTGAATGGTTGAAGAGGTCGTAGTTCAGATTCTTTAGGGACCTCAGTGACACTTCAAAAAGATCACACATATAACAACAAATATGATTAGCATTCACAAAAAAATCCACCAGCTCAAATGCAAGAAGACAAAATAGTGTACATACTGCCTTTACTTTTTCAACACCCTGCAAGCAATATCTTTTAAATTCTAAGCAATATATTATATAAATACTAATCCAATTCAATTCAAAACGACTAAAATTCTTCATCGATCTCTAAACATTTGCACTCTACCATGTTTTCTAGTGAACACATATATATTATTTAGTAAACTCAAAATTTAAGAAAAAAATATTGATCTAATTATTAGTCTCACTCAATATTATATGAAGAACATAAAACCTTTAACTCGTACATTTTTTCACAACTAATTTACACAAACCCTAAACAATAAATTATAAAATACTAGAATATAAACCATAAACCCATTTGAATATTTGAAACAGTAACTAGTGGAATATACCAAGCTCAAACAATATTTGTAGTACCACTTTTTTGACAAAAAAAAATCAAACTTTGTTAGAGTATATCAAGAAGTCGTAAATCAATTAGGTAGTTCAGATTGTTAGTAGGTTGTGACATGCTCTTATTATTTATCAGATTCAATTAATTACTTTTATTAAAATATACATGATCTGATTTTTTGTTTTCTTCTAGGTAGTTATCATTATTAAAATATGTTAATTTTTTTCTGATATTATTATTTGCCTGTTTCTAGGTAGTTGTCATGATCAAAATATTATTATGCTTTAATTGTCATCTTTGATTGAGAACATTGTTTTATTTTCAGAGTCAAACCAAGCTGATGAGGAGACGGCTAATGTTATAGGGTTAGTAATGTTGGTGAGGATTTAGGGTCTAAGTTAGTAGATCCTGACTAGATTTATGTGAAAGTGATAATGATGTTGCTGCTAGTGAGGATGAAGTGTGTGATGTGCATGCAAGGTTAGGAGTGGAAGCTAACTAGGACTGTTTAAGTAAAGGTGATGTTTATGTTAGTGTTGACAATGAGAGTGACACTACAAGAAAATAGACTTTTAGTGGCGTTTTTTTTAGCCTATAAGCGCCGCTAAAACTTTTTGCGGCGCTTTCTAAAACGCCGCAACAAACGCCTCTAAAGGCAACGCCACAAAAAATTGGTGGCGTTTATTTAAAAAAGCGCCGCTAAAAGTCATGGCTTTTAGCGGCGTTTGTAAAAAAGGCGCCGCTAAAAGTCATGACTTTTAGCGGTGCTTTTTTTACAAACGCCACTAATTATAACAGATTTGCAATATATTTTTTTCACCAATATCCAGCCCTTCCTGCATTAAAATCCAACCAAATACAACAAATATAGTATAGAATGCAGCCAAAAACAGCAAATTTAGCATAAAAACACAATCGAAAACATTAATTCTAAATAATACTTCAAATTTAACGAAAGATATATGATATAATTAATAAATAAAGTATATTTTTAAATATTCTTACAATAATGTTAAACGTGACAAAGTTAAAAACATTCTTACAATGAGAAAACTAATATCTATGATGACGGCTTTTGCGATTGCTGAAACATCTGCATCATCTGCTGAAGCTGTAACTGGAGGTCATCGTACTTTTTGCTCTGCTCTGCTGCCATCGCTGCTGCCTCTGCCTCCCTCGCTGCTGCCTCCGCTCTAAGTTGTTGCTGGAGTTCTTCATATTTTCGTTGAACCTCGGCAATTTGCTCAACCGTGTTCGCTTGCATCTGAGCTATCTGGTCTCTTAACCTCTGAACTTCAGCTTGAGCTTGACTTCCGGAAGGCATGTATTGCTGGGAGCCGGATCCAAAATATTGAGTCGGGGTAACACCAGATCCTTGAAATCGAACCCGACCGTACTTTTCAGGACCCAAAACTTCAGTGATAATTTTGTTATCAATGTTCTCAAGATTAACAGAACTATCAGTCGAAGCAATCGCTTCATATTCCGCCTTCTTCTCCCTTAGTTTCTCCTAAAAATCAATTAAACAGTTAAAAACGAAATATATAATAAAAAGGAATGCAACATAACTTAACATTATTTAAAACTAGTAATGATGAATTGAATTAAACAATTATAATTAAACATTATAAATATTTAGAATAAATCAAATATTATTAAGTAAATATACCATAATTTCTCCAGCTTCAGATGTCATAGGAGATCCATCTTTTTTCCTATGCATAATCTCAAAAGTTGAAGGCATCCAACTCTTTGTCCAGATTTGACTTCCTAAAATATAGTAGTAAAAATATTATTTAATAGTAGAAAATAATTAATATTTGAAAGAATTAATAAATTCATAGTACCTCGGCCTCAGCTACAGAAGCAAAACTTCTCGACCCTGCTGTGTGCGTGAATTTTTGTTTTCGCCTGCTGCTTGTTCCAACTCGCTCACGGTCCTACATAATGAAATTATTATTACGTATATAGTAAACACTATATATAAGAGTTTGGAAATACACAATACCTCTCCTTTCTTTGAATTCCAGAATCTAACCGCATCTTCCCATTGGTACCTCAGCATTCCCGGCGGGACATTTCTCAATTTTTCCTTGAGGCTTATGTCTTTCTTAAAATAATGTTTTTCTAAAGTGCTTTTATTGTCTCTCCATTTTTTACCCAATGCTTTCTTGATATAATCATTGGAGACCTCTAAAGCAAATCTCTCCTAAAAAACACAAGTTTAGAATTTAAATATAAATGAAACTTAAACCAAAGTATTATAAATTACATTGACAGTTTGTTACCTTAATATTAGTGAGAGCCTGATTTTTGTTGCTATCAGGCATGTGATGCCATGATTCGTAGTTGATGGGCAACATATTGGCATTTCGTGCTAAAATGCCCAAATAGCCTGCTAAAAGTTGAGCTTCAGATCCAACAGGCTGACCATGAGTATTTCTACTTACTTTGACACGCTTTACAGGATCTAAGTCGTATAAATCTCTAAGCAGCGTACGTCCTCGAACTCTCGCGTCTCACCACTTTCAGCTGAAAAATGATATACTATTATTATATTAAAATTAACAAAAAATTAATAATAAAAGTCAATAAAAGTCAAGTGTCTCCGGCACATTCGAAGATCCAACAACTGTCTGCTGTTCACTATTTCCTTCTTCCGAATTTGGAGTATTCTGGACAATACTTAAATCTCGTAATCTTCTTCTACGCATTTTTCCTACAATACACATAAAATAGTTAAAGTTTTAGTAACAAATTACAACAATAATAGTACATATAAAATAGTTAAATTATATAACATGACCAAGATTAAAATTATAATAGTACATATAATTAAAAAATCGTAAAATCTTACTACATCATTATTCGTAAATATCTTCATCCACATCATGTCGAACCCATTGATGTTGTGTACTAGTACTAGGGATATTTTCATCTAAGTTTTGTTCTGGAAAAGGTAATGTTTCTGATCCTTCGACGATGTCATCTCTACTTCCAATACCCATGTCAAACAAGTCTCTAGGGGTGTTCCGGAGTACAACATACCAACCCTCATCAATTGGATCTTTCGAATAAAAAACTTGTTTCACTTAAGAGGAAAATACATATGGCTCGTCCATCAATTGTTGTCCAGTGTGAATCAAGCGAGAGAAATTCACCATTGTAAAACCAAATTGATCTTTTTTAATTCCTCGAGCAGTATTAACATCAGCCCAATCACACCGAAATAAGACAACTTTCCATCTGCCATAGTAATCCAACTCAATAATGTCGGTAAGAAGTCCGTAATACTCCACGTTACCCTCAACTGGATTACTGTCCCTAGCACTAGCATAACTTGTAATTGAAGAATTAACAACAACTCCACAATTTTGAGTTCTCCTCATTCTCTCGTGATACTTTGTATGAAATCTATATCCATTGATGAGGAAGGCACTATATCTTTTTATTACTCTGTTCGGACCTTGGGAAAGCCATTTAACTTCGTCATTGACGTTCTTCCCACTCCAAACCTATTGAATCGAAAGTAAATTGAAGAATTAGAAATGTATTATGTGTAACTAAATTTCGCGATTATATGTAACTTATTAACTTTAGTTACATACCGTTTGACTTAACCATTCATGAAAAGATTCTGTGAATAACTTATTAATCTTTCGATGTTGCAATCTTCGAGAGCGTGCACGAGATCTCAAAATTTGTTTGTACTCACTATGTTAAAAACAAGTGTAATTGGTTAGAAGATAAACAAATCAAAATGATGAATATGTGAGGAAATTTTAGAACTTACTTGCGTAACGGTTCAACTAAATCGTGGTGAAAAAGTACATATCGATGTGCTTGTATCCACGATATATCATCTAATTCTGCAATTTCAACTTTGCTGATTGGTTCTCCATAACTTTGGAATAAATAAGTTTCGGCCAAGTTATGATCATTGAGCCTAGCATTTCTATTTGGTCTATTCAATCGTGTTTCAACATCTTCTAAATATCTAGAATAGAATGTCATGCACTCCTCTGCCAAGTAGCCTTCAGCAATTGATCCTTCTGGATAACGCTTATTGCGACAATAAGATTTCAATTTGCTTAGGAACCTAAACACGATATACAATATTTATCAAAAGTTGTAACTAAATGTATAGACCCAAATAAATAAATACTTGACAAACAAATTAGCACCTTTCTATTGGATACATCCATCGATAAAAAACTGGTCCACCAAGTATTGCTTCGTGAGGGAGATGAATTACCAAGTGCACCATAATAGTGAAGAAAGAAGGTGGAAAGATCTTCTCCAAATTGCATAAAGTCAAAGCAGCTCGATCCTGTACTTTCTTAAGTTCTTCAACATCCAAAAATTTGCCACAAATAGCTTTCATTATATTGGATAGTTCAATTATACAGGACGTCACATTGTTTGACATGCAGCACCGTAAAGCAAATGGGAGTAAATCTTGCATGAAGATGTGGTAATCATGTGATTTTAATGAATATAATCTTCGATCTTTAAGACTCACACATCGAGATATATTTGACGCATATGCATCTGGGACCTTTATATCCTTCAACACCATGCAAAACACCTCTTTCTCTTTCTTTGACATTGAAAAAATAGAAGGCGGCAACCGATTTTTCCCATTCGAAAGTACTTGAGGATGAAGATCATGTCGAATTCTCATGTCAACTAAATCAAGTCGACTCTGAAGATTTTCTTTTGATTTTCCATCGACATTTAAAATTGTCCCAATTATGTTCTCGCAGAAATTCTTTTCAATATGCATAACATCAAGATTGTGGCGTAAAATGTTGTGCTCCTAATAAGGCAACTCAAAAAAAATACTTCTTTTTTTCCACAAGTCCGCCTCATTAGGATCATCCTCTTCATCAGATTCATCATCAGATTCATCCCTCGATCTTCTCCTTGTTTGCGTGATATGTGGTTGATTCATCTTCCCGTAACTAAAGTTGATATCTTTTAACATAAACAAGATTTCAGATCCAACGGTCTGCTCAGGAGCTCTTCTGTACTCTTCAGTACCGTCAAATAGAGTCATCTGAAATCTAAATTTATGATTTCCATCTAACCACCGACGATGGCCCATGTAAGAGAACTTCTTCCCATTATACAACCACTTCGAACTAGTTTGCGCAGCACAACAAGGACAGGCATAACGTCCTTTAGTACTCCAACCCGATAAATTAGCATAAGCCGGGAAATCATTAATTGTCCATAATAAAGCTGCACGTAAATTAAAGTTTTCCTTTCTTAATACATCATATGTCTCAACACCCGACCATAATTGTTTTAACTCTTCAATAAGTGGCTGCAAATAGATGTCAATATCATTTCCGGGACCTTTCTCTCCAGGGATAATCATTGATAAAATAAATGAAGATTGCTTCATGCAAATCCATGGAGGCAAATTGTAAGGAACAAGCACTACAGGCCAAGTACTGTACGAAGTACTCATGATTTTAAAAGGATTAAAGCCATCAGCTGCAAGCCCAAGCCTCACATTTCGAGGATCGCTTGCAAAGCTTGGAAATTTACTGTCAAACGTTTTCCAGGCTAAAAAATCAGCAGGATGCCTTAATAATCCATCATCGGTTCGTTGATCATTATGCCACCTCATAGAATCGGCCATCTTTGACGACATGAAAAGCCTTTGAAGTCTTGGTATTAGGGGAAAATATCGCATAACCTTCACTGGCTTCTTTCTTAAATGTGCCCCACCATCATCACCATTCACATCTTCTGTATTCCCATTCATCCAACGAGACTTACCGCAAACATGACAAGACTGTTGGTTCTTCTGATCACCCCAGTACAACATGCAGTCATTTGGGCAACTATGAATTTTATCGTACCCAAGGCCCAAATCTTTTATTAGCCTCTTCATATCTTGACAAGACTGGGGGATTTTTGCAAACGGAAACATCTCTCTCAGAAACTCTAGCAGCATTGTAAAAGAGTTTCCGGTCCACCCTCCCAAACATTTTAAGTGAAATAGACGAATACAGAAGGACAATTTCGAATATTTTGATCCCTTGTAAAGTTCTTCGTTCATTTCGTTAAGTAAATTGTAGAACTTCGCCGCTTCTTCATTTGGCTCCTCATCAGGTGCACTTGTTCCCGTTTCGCAAAAAACATTTCCACCAATATTTCAATCGTCGGATGCAATAAAGTTAGGTAGAAACGATTCCTCACCATGACTGTGCATATTAAATGCATCCCGCAACATACCTTCCATGTCATCTTGTCTAACATACTGGTGGTAATCAGTATCAGGATAAGTTGAATTAATCATTGAAGAAGTTCCACTAGATGTACACTCTCCATGGAAAATCCATTTTTTATACCCCCGAATAAAGCCATCAACAATTAGATGCTCGTAGACAACTTCACGAAAATGCCAATTAATGTTGCCACACTTCTTACATGGGCAAAGAATCATATTCTCTTGGCTTGCATTTTGAAATGCAAAATTTAGAAAAGTTTGAACTCCATTTTGATAGGCATTGCTTACCCTTGACAATTTCATCCAACTCCTATCCATTTCGTAGTTCTTGAAATCTAAAGTTGACAATAAATTGCGTTTACTAAAATAGATAATATACATTTATAACTAAAAATGATGACTTCAACATCAATGAATTAAACTATTTTATTGAGCGAATATTTCTCTCAAAAGGTCAATTAATATTTAATTTAGTTTTGTAACGATATTTTTTTACTTTAATTTTGTTTGAAAGTAACCCACCCTTATCCTGTCTCATAAAGTAAAGTGAAAGTTTTAAATAAATATTTTTTATAAATCAATTGATTTAATAAAATAAAAATATATAAAAATTTAAAAAATAATATCATTACCATCGTCAATTTTTTTTAGTCTGAAAATATGTGAAGAACACTAAAATAGAAAAGTATGATCGTAAATGTCTAATCAAAAGCCTAGAAAAAAATGCATCACCTTGTATATAGTGAATAGAAAGCCAAAAAATAATATATTTAAACCCGCCTTTTATAGGTTTTCATTTTCTTTATACAAAGCTCGTTGGTATATCAAATTATAGTCAATTCCAATTAATAACACAAGATTTCAAAGTAACAATTATGGTTAGTTTGTCTTACTTTTCTACCAAAAGATGTTTTGAATTTCATTTTTTGGAACCCTTCCATTAAAAAAATACATTACATTGCCTCAACCAAATATTTGCTATTATACTGATGATGTACATTTAAATTTTGGGTTTGGGTTTGATTCGAGAACTAATGATTATAAGCTACTTATAGTTTGCCAGAAAGTTTAGTTTGGTTGTGTCCTATCACTAGTGTATAAGCTGCTCCAAGTCAACCTTCAAGTTATATAGTGCACCCTCACAGCTTTCAGAAAGGGAAAAAAAGAAGAGGGAAAATCTTGAAAATAATACCTTTTCCTTTCTAATAAGCTTGCAACCTTCAACAGGACCAGTACTTGCAAAAACCTCTTGGAGTAGTGGTTCAGTCACTTGTGAATGGATGTTTCCCACATACCTGCAGTTTCTCAAAAATAAAAAAACTAAATGTTAAAGAAAAAACAGAAAAAAGAAGAGATAAATAAAACTATATAAGTAACTTTCAAAGTTGTTAAAAAGATGCAAGAACAAGCATCTATCACATTCCAAAAGCCATTTAACTATCAATTAAAAGAGCCATTACCTTAGAATTTTGCACGGAGAGTCATAGCAACATATCCAATCAGCAGACTCATGAAGGAAAGTGTCTCTAATTCATGCAGTTATAAGCACAGAAGTGACTAGGATAGGTGCTTAAGCAAGAAGGGGAAATAAGTGACTCACAATATACAAACAAAACAAAATGGAGAAAGGGGAAAAAGAAGTAAAAAAGATCTAGGCAAACACTCACACACTGCGGCAAGTACTTGGATCAAAACCAGGAGGTAGATTTCCACTTGGGATTGGCTCTATCTACAGAAAAGAAAAGTGAAAAATAAAAAAAAGAGGGGAAAAGAAGGAACGATGTACAAAAAAGTCAGGTCCCACTCAACTCAATTCTAAAGCCTCCGTATCCAGGAAAAAGGATGAGTTTTTGAAGAAATCCAATAGTCAACCTAAAAGAACAAACAAGATGCTAACTACAACGATCACAAATGTGAGCATCACTTCTCCTACTTTGACAACACTTTCCACTTGCAAAGACAACAGACTATCTTGCTTTTACTATTATCACATTTTCCCCCTTCATTTTTTCAGTGCCGATCGGAAAAAAAATATTTCAGCCTCATCTAAATAAGACATACTTCAGCAGAACAATAGTCTACAGATCAGACCAAATTCAAGGGTAATGCAGTCCAAAGTTCCTTGAACTCCCTCCTCCAAAGTGAAAAACAAATCTATATATTTCTGCATGATTCAAATAGAAAGGACTATTGGACATGTAACTCAGAAAGTATGCAAATACATTGAAAGCACCATAGACTTTATAAATTAGCTTCATACTGTTATATTTCAGCACTATAAACCTAAAAATTCCCAGAACAAAATGCAGAAATCATGCCTTAAACTCCAATACTCAAACAAGAGACAGATAAATTGCACCTTTTTTTTATATAATATTTACAAACTAGAGATAAAGATATATAAAAATATAAACATGGATATGGACAAAAAGACTGATTAACTGTGCATGTGTACCAGAGAGATGGCAACCAAACATTATCCAAACACAATCATTTCTCAACATTTGCAAAACAAAATGAAGATTAAAATTAGCAGTAAACTAAATAAAACCAAAGAAGTGAGAACCACAAGTAAATGAGAAAGACAACACAACAGAGAACCTAGTAGCTTTCCCATTAAACTTCGTATAAGAGAAATAACAACATTTGAACTTCAAGCAAATGAAAATGTAAAATATTCAGAATCAAAACAATCTTTTATCAAAATTCAAACCAAAAACAATGAGCTTCACCCTATACAAGAAGCATGTTAAAGTCACAGGCTTTCTCATTTCTGGAAACCAAATCCAGAAACGTCTCCCACCAAAAATCAAGAAAATAACTTTTTTTTTTTGAAAATCATATTCAAATCGCAAAATAGGAGCAATGTCCATCGAATTCAAGCAAAGTTTATTGTAAAAGCTTAGCTTTCAAAGGTCAAATATCGCAGCATTAAATATAAAACTAACCCAATCTCCACCAATTCAAAAACAAGAAACCAAACACGAACCCGAAGATCCAAACACGATTTCGAAAAAAAGAAAAACAGATATTCCTGAAAACCGGATCAAAAACTAGCAAATACTTAATGAAAAGAGAAATTGACGAAAAATCCTAAAAACAAGATTACAAAATTAGAGGATATCCCACATCAAATTCTTCAATGACCCACCTTCCCAGCCTATAGAATGAAATAGAATACTCTTAAGCTAAGTTTACATCTGACCCAGACAATAAAAAACAACACATTTGAATAATCGAAAACAAACAAACAAGTAGGTGATTTACAGAAATTAACCGAAAACAGACAAGCACACACTTACTTGTTGCGTAGTTGAGCAGAAAGTTGGTGCCAAAAAATTCGGTTGCTAAATTCCAAAGGCACTTGGGGGAAATCTCAGGAGCAGTAAGGACGGCGGACGACGACGAGTAGGTGGTCGGGTAGCCTCAGGAGCTTCGGATGCTTAGGGATTTGGGGGAAAATTTAAGGATTAGGGGAATTGGGGGAAATCTGTTAAAGGGTGGAAATTAACGCTGGAAATGGCTAAGTGTCGGGTATGAGGATGATAAAATGTTAGAAAAGAAAACGACGTCGTTTCATCAAAAATTTAAATGTTTGTGGCGCTTTGGAAATGCGCCACTAAATCCCATATATTGCGGCGTTTGTAAGGTAGCGCCACTAATCCCCTTTCAGCTCCAATTAAAACGACAGCGTTTTAGTTAAAGATAAATGTTTTTTGTGGCATTTTTTTCAAAAACGCCACTAACCTCCATTTTATATTCATTTTTTTTGTATTTAATTTTTATTTGTTATCATTTTTTAAATCTAATATTTAAATATATAAAGTTTATCTATTATCTCTTAAATAATTAAAATCTAAATAATTTCATTTTTTTCAAAAACACCACTACTCTAATATTTTACGATATTAAAATTAATATTATATCTTTTACAATTAAATAAAAAATTATTTAATATATAAATTAAAAAATAATAATTTATCTAAACCCTAATCCTCTAATCTCTAAACCCTAAAATCCTAAACCCTTCACATAAACCCTAAACCCCAAACCCGTAACATGTAACCATTAACCATATAAACCTAATCCTTAAACCATAATTTATTAACCATAAACCCTAAACCATAAAACCCAAAACCCTAAAACCATAAACCTTACACATAAACTCTAAACCCTAAATTGGCCCCTAACCTGTAACACTTAACCCCTAAACATTAAACACCAGCCCTTAAACCATAATTCACAAACCCTTAAAGTTGTAACTCATAAGCCCTAAAACCCTAAACCATATACCCTAATTTGTAAACTGTAAACCCTAAACTATAAAGATAATTAATTTAATATTTTAAAATTAACACTATCTCTTTCACAATTATATAAGAAATTATTTAATATATAAATTAAAAAATACTAATTAATAAAAACCCTAAACCCATAATCCCTAATCCATAATCCATAAACCCTGAATAATAAAACATAAACTCTAAACCCCTAACCTTGACACTTAAACCATAACCCTTAAACCCCATAATCCCTAAACCTTAAAATAATAACTCATAAACCTTAAACCCTTACCCTAAACTGTAAAGTACCCTAAACTATAATGATAATTAATTTAATATTTTGAAATTAATACAATATCTTTTACAATTATATAAGAAAATAATTAACTTATAAATTAAAAAACAATCAGTCATATACCAAAAATCTTTAAAATCATTTTAAATAATAGTATTTTCTCATTTTTAACAAATATTTTTCTATGTTTTTACATTCAAAATTTTCCTACGTGTCATTATTTTTTCTGAAGAATATAAATATTTAATTAAAAATAAATTGTATTTTAACATAAATAAACCACTTAAAGTACAAAAAAAATGAAAAGATTTTTTGCAGTGTTTTTAGAGAAAACGCCACTATAGATCAGAATTTGCGGCGTTTTCTATAAAAGTGCCACTAAAAGCTCTACACAAGCCGACATCGTTTCACAAAATTTTTTGCGGCGTTTTCTATAAAAGCGCCACTAAAAGCTTTACATAAGACATATAGCGGCGTTTCTTATAAAAGTGCCACTAAAAAGGTCAATATAAGACGATGGCGTTTTGCAAAAAAAAATTTGCGGCGTTTTTTAACAAACGCGCTATATGCATACCTTTAGCGGCACTTCTTTGAAAACGCCACTAATACTGATCTACAGCGGCGTTTTTGTACAAACGCCGCTAATGCCATTGAAGCTCCACTAAAACGACGGCGTTTAGCGTAAATTTTGCGGCGTTTTTTCTTGAAGCGCCACTAAATGTGAACCTATAGCGGCGCTTTTATAAAAAACGCCGCTAAAGATTGATCTTTAGCGGCGTTTCTAAAAAACGCCGCTAATGTTCGCTCTTTAGTGGCGTTTTTCTTCAAAACGCCGCTAAAAACCTATTTTGCTGTAGTGTGACCATTCAGGCTTATTACATAGTGGTGATGAGTCGATGATGTAGCAAAGAGAAAAAAATTGACTAGAAATTAACATTGATGTAGACAAGAACCAATCCTCGATTGAAATTAGGTTTAGTTTTTACTGATAGGGAAGTACTACTGAAAAAAGTTATTAGGATGTTTGGGAGGAAGAATATGTAACAATTTGAAGTTTGTGAGAAATGATAAGAATAGAGTGAAAGTAATCTCATTGGGTCTTATGGGCTTCCAAAAATAATGCTAAGGTCCCCTTTATACAATACATGGCAAATTAAGTCACTTAAGGATGAACATAGATGCCTTAAGGAAATTAGGAATAAGAATGTCTCAACAAGGTGTCTAACTGAACACTATGTACATAAGTTTTGACTGACCCAAACTACTCTATTATTGAGAGCTGACAAAACAAACCCAAACATGAAAATCTGTCTGTGTCGATTTGAACTCGAAACAATTCAAGTTTGAGAAAGCAAAAGCCCATAATAAATTTGAGCTCAAGAAAATCTGAATTGAAAAAAGTTTGAGCACGAGAAAGCTTGAGACAAAGAAAATATAAGCCTGACAAAACCCAAGCCCGAGTCCATAAGAATCCAAGTTTGAGACTAATTTGTCCTGAGCCTAAGATAAATCCAACCCAAAGCCCGAAAAAAACCAGAATTTATAACTGAACAGTTACAATAGACATTAATAATTAATATACTTTTATGATATTACTTCAAATAAAAATAAATGATAACTATTTATTTTATGAAAATATGTCCATAAACATTACATATTTATATTAACATTTTTAATAGCAAAATAATTAATAATATTTTTTATGTAAAATTATAATGTGAAACAATTATTTTAAAATATTAATTGATTATAAAATATTTTTAAAACTATAATTATATATTTATAATAGATGTCTACAGTTAATAATTATTAAAGTTTATAAAATTTAAATTTAATGATTATAAAATTATATATTAATTTAAAAATAAGATAACTAGTGTTATACAAATGTAACATCCCGAAATAGGGCCTAGTCGGAACAGTGGTTTCGGGACCACAAATCTGATGTTAAAATATTTTTTTTATGATTATTATGAGGCCTAGAATATGAAAATATGCATGTTTTGAAGTTTCATGAAGAAATTCAATGAGTAAGGTGTCCAATTGGAAAATAAAGACCAAATTGAATAAATTGCAAAACTTGGATTCTAGAAGCAATTTGCATGAAATTGCTTTAGATTATTAATTAGAAGGTATTAAAGAGAATTTTTCCCAATTTTTAGGTTTTTGGACAAAAATGGGCATGCATGGAAAATTTTGGAAGTTTAGTAAGGAGGGGCATTTTGGTCATTTGGTAATAAAATCAATAAAAAAAGGAAAATGAAGGCAAAAATCAGCCATCTTCTCCATTATACCAGCCAAAATTCTCAAGCCCTCCATATCTAGGGTTTTCAACATTTTCAAGCTCAATAGTAAGTGACTCCTAGCCCCGTTTTTAATGTTATTTGTATTTTTGAGACATGTTCTCTCTATTTCTACCTATATTTTAAGCTAGGGTTCATGTATGCAAAGTGACCCATGTGTGACATGCTTGTTCTTTGATGTTTTATGGGGGAATATGAAAGTTAGATGTGTGTTAAACATCTTCTCCTAAGTGGTTTTCATGAAAAGCCCCTAAAAGGACTTTTTTTTGCAAAAAGTACAAAATATGTGGTAGAAATGTGAAATAGAGGAAAATGTGCATTAGTATAAGTTTATAATGCATTCGACTAGGCTTGAGTGACCAAGGAATTACATGTATATCATTTTGCGAGCCTAGGGATTAAATCGTAAATAATGTGAAAGGTTAGGGGCAAAACGGTCATTTTTTCTGGGGGTAAAATTTAGGCTCTAAAAGAATAATGTGCGATATTGATAATTCATTTTTATTGTTATAGACCCGGAGAAACAAATTTCGGAGGTCTATCAAGGAAAACGAAAGGTTTCAGAATAACTGAAACGCGAAACCGACACAAATACCAGGTAAGTTCGAATAACTTAAAGTAAACCCATAATATGCCTAAATGCATGTTTTATGAATGTGTGATAGTTGTATATAATGATGGCATGAAAATTCGTGAAATGTGTTAATAATAATGACAAGATGATAAATGCCCTAGTTGAAGTTAAAAGGAAAATTCAGTGGATAAACCATAGCTTATGTGACTTGAGATCCTGCATGTATTGCAGAAAAGGATTTAGCCTAGACGGGTAATCTGTTGATCTCAAATATAGATGGGATCTAGCCCAGACGGGTGTTCCTTGAGTGATCGAGCCTCCCGAAGAATATGTGTGCATTAAGGATTTGACCTGGATGGGTAATCCGATTAGGGTCTGAATTTAGCCTGGACTGTGACAACCCAAATTAGACCCTGGTCGGAATGTGGTTTCGAGACCACATTACCGAGCCAAAAATTTATTTTCGTGTTTTAATTGCATAAATTGTTGTGTGACAGTGAATGCATGAGAAATTAAATGCTTAATATTAGCATTAGGATTGTGAATTCATTCAAAAAGGACCTAGTTGACGAAGTTAGGAAAGATGATAGATGAATTATAAGGATCAATTAATAATAGGTTGAGGAAGCATGGTTTTGCATGTCAATTTGCCCATAAAATTTATGGTGGCCGGCCAAGGAGTGATAATGCTCCACTCATTCTAATTTAAAATGTTTCTTTGGTGAACAAATGATGGGATTAATAATAGAAAAGGGAACAAAAAAAAATGGGTGTCATACTTGCCATCACCTAGCCGAAAAACCAAGAAAAAGAAGGGGAGAAAGGAACTTGGGAGGGATTCGGCCATTGCTTGCCTAGGGAGAGTGTTTGATGTTGTGGCATGAAAAATGAGGGAGTTTGAATGCTTAATAAGGAGGGAAGAAGGAGTGTTCATATTTTCTTTCTTTTGCAATTGTTCCAACTAGAGGAAGAAGGGGAAACAAGATTCGGCCAAGGTGGTCCTTTAGACCAAGGTATGTTTAATGTTGTCTTAGAGATGCATGCATGTTTTAAATAGCCCATGTTCAAACCTTGAATCTTGTTGATAACATGAGCAATCGGTCATGAGAAAGTGTTCAAGGAATGGTTGTTGTTCATGTTATTTGGATGAGAAATGGTGAGTTTTGTTGTTTCATGTTAAAGTTAGGTGAATGATGATAGAGGAGTGTTTGAACTATAAAAAAAAAAAGAGAAGAAGAATCGGCTACCTTGTTATGAGCTAGGGCCGAATGTGAGTTTGGTTGTGTTTGAATATTACATGCTTGGTAGAATGGTGGATGAAGGTGCCGAATGTATGTTGGATTGATAGAGTCTTCAAATTGATTTTATGTGTGTATGCATGACCGAATATACGTGGTCACATGAGTAAGGAAGTGAGTTATTTGATATGTGGTAAAAGTTAAGTACTAAATCGAAGGTTGCTAAAAATTGCCATTTCTTAGCCGAATATGTGCTTGATCAATGAAGGAATTGTTGAAGAATATAGGTGAACTTGGTGAGAGCAATCGGCCTAGTGTATAAATGATATGAAGATTTTAGGAAATTGTTTTGGTTAGGTGCATGTATGATTAAGTATATTCGGCAATATACTTAAAGTGGGTACATGATATTACATTATAATTATTGAGCTTAAGTATATGGATATGTGTATATGTGGTCATATAATGACGTTTTGGTTTGAAAATTTAATGATGTGTGATTGCCGAATGTGATAAATAAATTCATGTTATTGGGTTAAATATTGAATACTCTTATTTGTATTATTTAAGCTCAAGAACCTAAAGGAGAGGCGTCCAACAAGGGGAAATCGAAGGTCATCGAGTAGCCGACTCGGAATTATTTTACCCAACATAAAGTAAGTCATTAAGCATGTAGTGGGTAGTATTTCAAATGGTCATAATGTGTATGTATTGATGCTGATTGGAATGAATAAATATACATATATATATGCATGTACGTATGTGATGATGAAATTGTTGAATGAATGAAAAGAGGTAAGATGTACTGAGTTGTTGATCTCGGCACTAAACGTGCGGGATAACCATTTATGACCATGAGATGGGCGCTAAGTGCGCGGGATTAAATTGTACAGCACTAAGGGTGCGATTTGACTATGTTGCACTCAGTGTGCGAAATGAATATGATGCACTAAGTGTGCGAATTGACCATGCGGCACTAAGTGTGCGAGTCTGACTATGTAGCACTAAGTGTGCAATTTGATTACGTGGCACTAAATGTGCGAGTTGATTATATAGCACTGAGTGTGCGGGCTCAATATACATTCGTGAATTATTATGGACACTATGTGTGCGACACTATTGAGTCGATCGCGGACAGCGGGTCGGGTAAGTGTCTTGAGTACGTGGCTAATAGGTGCTATGCTTATACTTGGTGTTGAGCTCGGAAAGTTCGAACCTATGTGACTAATATTCTTGAAGTCACATACATAAGTTTTATCGTAGGATGGGTGAAAGGCCGTATAGTCGTTTGATTGTAACGAAAACAAATCGATTTATGAAATTGCTTCAATGTCCTATTGATGAGTATATAGAATGTGAATGCATGAATTGATATGAAATTGAATTGATAAGTTGGAGGAACTATGGTATGGTTCGGTATGGATGGAGTAAATTGTCTCGTTCCATTTTGTTTCCTCTTGTGATAATGTTGTTGATAGATGGTAGTGCATTGCTTATGACTTACTGAGTTATAAACTCACTCGATGTTTCCTTGTCACCCACTATAGGTTGCTTGGATTCATCTATTTTTGCGGGGTCGGGCCGTCATTGAAGTCATCACACCGGATAGCAAGTTTTGGTACTTTCTTCTTAGTGTGTTTAGAAGATCATTTTGGCATGTATAAGCTAGTACGTTGTGTTTGAATTATGGCATGTAAACTTTAAGCCATGCGAAAATGGCACGAATGTTCGATTGAATTGGATCAAGGGTAGGCATGAAATGGACCTAGTTACTTTCGTAACAGATGCTGGCAGCAGCAGTGTCATGAGATTGAAAAATCACTAAAAATAGTGGGAGTGGAATTAATTGATGAATAAATTATGTAATCGAAGCTCGATGAGTCTGCTTTCATGAGGAAGTAACGAAAAGATCATATGGGCAGTATATTAAGAGATAATCAGATTTTAGTGGGACAGGGCCAGAACGGTTTCTGGATTCCCTGCTCCGACTTTGGAAATTCATTATAAATTAACCAGAGATAATTAGGGGTCGTACCATATATGTGCAGATTCCTCTCTGAGTCTAGATTTCATAGAAACAAACAGCAACAGTATTGAAGCCCCGTGCAGGGAGATATCCCAGTCGTAATGGGCAAAGGTCAGTGTAGTCGACCCCTGCAACTTGGGGGACTTTGACTAATAAACTGTACTAATTGGCCCAACCAAAAATTCTAGAAAAAATACATAGATGGGCACATGAGTCTAGTTTCTGGGAAAAATTACGAAACTGATTTTCGAGTTACGAAACTCAAGATATGATTTTTAAAGCGGCTAGTACACAGATTGGGCAGTGTCTGGAAAATAAATTTTGTAAAGGGGTTAAAGCCAGTTAACACCTCGTGTTCGACTCCGGTGTCGGTTTCGGGTTCGGGGTGTTACATTTTATTGGTATCAGAGCTATGGTTTAGTCGGTTCTAGGACTACCATAGCACGTATGAGTCTAGCTATACATGCCATAATGTTAATGTTTAAAAGGGTGATGACTTCTGACGGTTGAAATGTTTTTGTCTTGATTAGTAAATGGATCCCGGTGAAGAAAGAACCCTAGCGGATGACGTTGAGAGCGTAGCGGCTGCTCCTGCACAAGGGACGCCGCCTGTTGAACCTCAGTCATCTGCGAATAATCAAGGTGAGGGGGCTAAACAAGCCTTCTTTACCATGATGAATGAGTGGGTCGCGCAATATGCCCGAGCCAACCCGGCTGTCCAACAATTCCCAAATTTGAATAATCCACCCCAAGAGCCTGTAAGGCCATCAGTCGCTGATCCTGTGAGGCTGAGTAAGCCACCTGTAGACTTGATTAGGAAGCGTGGGGCCGAGGAGTTCAAGGCCATAGTAACTGATGACGCCGAAAGGGCCGAGTTCTGGCTTGATAACACCATTCGGGTGTTCGATGAATTCTCATGCACACCCGATGAATGTCTAAAATGTGTTGTATCTTTGTTGCGAGACTCAGCCTACTATTGGTGGAGGACCTTGATTTCCATAGTCCCGAACGAGCGAGTAACTTGGGACTTCTTTCAAACGGAATTCCGGAAGAAATTTATTAGCCAACGGTTCATTGACCAGAAGCGTAAGGAGTTCTTGGAACTCAAGCAAGGCCGTATGACTGTATCTGAATACGAACATGAATTCGTAAGACTTAGTAGGTATGCCCGGGAGTGTGTAGCTGATGAGGTTGCTATGTGCAAAAGATTCGAGGAAGGATTGAATGAAGATTTAAAGCTACTAACGGGTATTTTGGAAATAAAGGAATTCGTAACACTAGTCGAACGAGCCTGCAAGGTGGAGGAACTTGGAAAGGAGAAGAGGAAGGCTGAATTTGAAGCTAGAGATTATCGTAAAAGATCGATGGGTAAAGCTCCGTTCTCAGCTGTGAAGAAGTTCAGGAAGGACATTAATAAGTCGAGGGCGACTGCGGGAATTTCCATCAGGGCAAGACCATCGATGGGCTCCCGAGCTACTTCGGTAGCTAGTGTGGGCAATAATCGTCACGAGAAACCTGAATGTCCCCAATGTGGAAGGCGACACCTAGGTGAATGTTGGGGCAAGTCTACTAACAGGGCCTGTTACGGATGCGGTTCGAAGGACCACTTCATTAGAGATTGCACGGAGCTGGATGAGAAGAATAAGATTCAAGGTGCAAGACCTAGTGGAGTGACATCTAGAGGTAGACCACCGAGAATATTAGGAGGCAGGGGTGGTAGTCAGAGGGGGGCCTCTGATACGGCCGATCACGCCGAGAATCGTACTCCTGCTAGAGCATATGCCATTCGGGCACGAGAGGAGGCATCCTCCCCCGACGTCATCACTGGTACCTTCACTCTCTTTGATACTAATGTGATTGCATTGATTGACCCTGGTTCTACTCATTCATATGTATGCGAAACCTTAGCAACCAGTAAGACTCTACCTGTTGAGTCTACTGAGCTCGTAATTCGAGTATCAAACCCTTTGGGTCAATGCGTACTTGTTGATAAAGTGTGTAAGAGATGCCCTCTAATAATCCGAGAATCCTGTTTTCCGGCTGATTTGATGCTTTTGCCGTTCGACGAGTTTGATGTTATTCTTGGTTTGGATTGGTTAACCGCGCATGATGCGGTTGTGAATTGCAAAAGCAAGACTATCGATTTGAGGTGCGCAAATAACGAAATAATCCGAGTTGAGTCTGCGGACTTAAGGGGGTTGCCAGCTGTAATATCAGCAATGTTGGCCCAGAAATATGTAAGGAAAGGGTGCGAAGCATACCTCGCGTATGTACTTGATGACAAGGAGTTAGAAAAGAAACCCGAATCGGTGCCGGTGGTCTATGAATACCCGGATGTTTTTCCTGAAGAGTTACCGGGTTTGCCACCTGTTCGGGAGGTAGAGTTTGGTATTGAGCTTGTACCTGGAACTACGCCTATTTCGATCGCTCCGTATCGTATGGCACTAACCGAGTTAAAAGAGTTGAAAGCTCAGTTGCAAGAATTGACGGATAGAGGTTTCGCTCGACCGAGTTTCTCACCTTGGGGTGCACCAGTATTGTTCGTGAAAAAGAAGGACGGAACCATGAGGTTGTGCATTGATTATCGTCAACTGAATAAAGTGACGATAAAGAATAAATATCCATTGCCGCGTATTGATGATCTGTTCGATCAATTAAAGGGGGCATCGGTGTTTTCAAAGATAGATTTGAGATCGGGTTATTATCAGTTGCGGATTCGAGATTCGGACGTACCCAAAACTGCTTTCAGAACGAGGTACGGTCACTATGAGTTCTTAGTGATGCCGTTTGGGCTCACTAATGCCCCTGCGGTGTTTATGGATTTGATGAATCGGATCTTTAGGCCGTATTTGGATCGGTTCGTAGTTGTGTTTATTGATGACATCTTGGTCTATTCAAGAGATGAGGCCGAACATGCTGAGCATCTGAGGCTAGTGTTGCAAATTTTGCGGGATAAGCAGTTATATGCTAAGTTCAGTAAGTGTGAGTTCTGGCTAAGAGAGGTTAGCTTCTTGGGTCATGTGGTATCCGCATCGGGTATTCGGGTTGACCCGAGCAAAATTTCAGCCATACTTAACTGGAAGCCTCCGAGAAATGTTACCGAAGTCCGGAGCTTTCTAGGGCTCGCCGGTTATTACCGACGATTTGTCAAAGGTTTCTCGATGATAGCCACACCAATGACGAAGCTACTTCAGAAGGATGTTAAGTTCGAATGGACGGAGAACTGTCAGAAAAGCTTCGATCAACTGAAAACTCATCTGACTGAAGCTCCAATTTTGGTACAACCCGAATCGGGTAAAGAGTTTGTCGTTTATAGTGACGCATCCCTACTCGGGTTGGGTTGCGTATTGATGCAAGAAGGTCGAGTTGTGGCCTATGCGTCGAGACAATTGAAGCCACACGAGAGAAATTATCCGACCCATGATCTCGAACTAGCCGCCATTGTGTTTGCATTGAAAATATGGCGACATTATTTGTTTGGTGAGAAGTGCCATGTGTTTTCGGATCACAAAAGTCTCAAATACTTGATGACTCAACGGGACTTGAATCTGCGACAAAGACGTTGGCTTGAATTGTTGAAAGATTACGAGCTTGTCATTGATTACCACCCGGGAAAGGCTAATGTGGTTGCGGACGCCTTAAGCCGGAAATCACTGTTTGTTTTGCGAGCGATGAATGCACACTTGTCTGTTCTACCTGACAATGTGTTAGTAGCTGAATTAAAAGCCAAACCATTATTGACTTATCAAATTCATGAAGCTCAGAAAGTCGATGATGAATTGGTTGCAAAACGAGCTGAGTGTGTTCCGAACAAGGAATCGGAGTTTCAGATTGATGATGATGGTTGTTTGAGGTTTAGAAGTCGTTTGTGCGTTCCAAGGAATTCGGAACTCATTCTGATGATCCTGAACGAAGCCCATTGTAGCCGAATGTCAATTCACCCGGGGAGCACGAAAATGTACAACGACTTGAAACGTCGGTTTTGGTGGCATGGTATGAAGCGAGACATCTCTGACTTTGTTTCGAGATGTTTAATATGTCAACAAGTGAAAGCGGAACATCAAGTGCCTTCAGGGTTACTTCAGCCGATCATGATACCCGAGTGGAAATGGGACCGAGTCACAATGGACTTTGTGTCCGGACTGCCATTGTCCGCAAGTAAGAAGGATGCGATTTGGGTTGTTGTTGATAGGCTGACTAAGTCGGCTCGCTTTATCCCCGTGCGTACGGATTTTTCATTGGATAAACTAGCCGAATTGTATGTTACTCAGATTGTGAGATTACATGGAGTACCTATTTCTATCGTGTCGGATAGAGATCCGAGATTCACCTCGCGATTTTGGAAGAAATTGCAAGAAGCTCTGGGTACCAAGCTGCATTTTAGCACCGCTTTTCATCCCCAAACCGATGGTCAATCCGAGCGGATAATTCAGATACTCGAGGATATGCTGAGATGCTGCATCCTTGAGTTTAGTGGTTCATGGGAACGGTATGTACCTTTGATTGAATTCGCTTACAACAATAGTTTTCAATCAAGTATTAAGATGGCACCTTACGAGGCTTTGTACGGTCGTAAATGCCGTACACCATTGTTTTGGACCGAGCTCGGTGAAAGTAAAATTTTCGGAGTTGATTTGATTAAAGATGCCGAACAGAAAGTAAAGGTAATCCGTGAAAGTCTGAAGGTAGCCACAGACCGTCAAAAATCGTATGCGGATCTGAAACGGAAGGACATTGAATATCAGGTGGGAGATAAAGTGTTCCTCAAAGTTTCGCCTTGGAAAAAGGTACTCAGGTTTGGCCGTAAAGGCAAGTTGAGCCCGAGATTCATTGGGCCGTACGAAATTTCCGAACGAGTGGGGCCGGTTGCATATAGATTGATTTTGCCTCCTGAACTTGAAAAGATTCACGACGTCTTTCATGTTTCGATGCTTCGGCGCTATAGATCTGATCCTTCGCACATAATTAGTCCGTCGGAGGTTGAAATTCAGGCTGATATGAGCTATGAAGAAGAACCGATTCGTATCCTAACTCGTGAAGTGAAAGAGTTGCGAAATAAAAGGGTTCCGTTGGTTAAGGTGTTGTGGCTTAAACACGGGATCGAGGAAGCAACCTGGGAACCCGAGAGCTCGATGAAAGAACAATACCCAAACCTATTTACCGGTAAGATTTTCGGGGACGAAAATTTCTTATGTGGGGGAGAGTTGTGACAACCCAAATTAGACCCTGGTCGGAATGTGGTTTCGAGACCACATTACCGAGCCAAAAATTTATTTTCGTGTTTTAATTGCATAAATTGTTGTGTGACAGTGAATGCATGAGAAATTAAATGCTTAATATTAGCATTAGGATTGTGAATTCATTCAAAAAGGACCTAGTTGACGAAGTTAGGAAAGATGATAGATGAATTATAAGGATCAATTAATAATAGGTTGAGGAAGCATGGTTTTGCATGTCAATTTGCCCATAAAATTTATGGTGGCCGGCCAAGGAGTGATAATGCTCCACTCATTCTAATTTAAAATGTTTCTTTGGTGAACAAATGATGGGATTAATAATAGAAAAGGGAACAAAAAAAAATGGGTGTCATACTTGCCATCACCTAGCCGAAAAACCAAGAAAAAGAAGGGGAGAAAGGAACTTGGGAGGGATTCGGCCATTGCTTGCCTAGGGAGAGTGTTTGATGTTGTGGCATGAAAAATGAGGGAGTTTGAATGCTTAATAAGGAGGGAAGAAGGAGTGTTCATATTTTCTTTCTTTTGCAATTGTTCCAACTAGAGGAAGAAGGGGAAACAAGATTCGGCCAAGGTGGTCCTTTAGACCAAGGTATGTTTAATGTTGTCTTAGAGATGCATGCATGTTTTAAATAGCCCATGTTCAAACCTTGAATCTTGTTGATAACATGAGCAATCGGTCATGAGAAAGTGTTCAAGGAATGGTTGTTGTTCATGTTATTTGGATGAGAAATGGTGAGTTTTGTTGTTTCATGTTAAAGTTAGGTGAATGATGATAGAGGAGTGTTTGAACTATAAAAAAAAAAAAAGAGAAGAAGAATCGGCTACCTTGTTATGAGCTAGGGCCGAATGTGAGTTTGGTTGTGTTTGAATATTACATGCTTGGTAGAATGGTGGATGAAGGTGCCGAATGTATGTTGGATTGATAGAGTCTTCAAATTGATTTTCTGTGTGTATGCATGACCGAATATACGTGGTCACATGAGTAAGGAAGTGAGTTATTTGATATGTGGTAAAAGTTAAGTACTAAATCGAAGGTTGCTAAAAATTGCCATTTCTTAGCCGAATATGTGCTTGATCAATGAAGGAATTGTTGAAGAATATAGGTGAACTTGGTGAGAGCAATCGGCCTAGTGTATAAATGATATGAAGATTTTAGGAAATTGTTTTGGTTAGGTGCATGTATGATTAAGTATATTCGGCAATATACTTAAAGTGGGTACATGATATTACATTATAGTTATTGAGCTTAAGTATATGGATATGTGTATATGTGGTCATATAATGATGTTTTGGTTTGAAAATTTAATGATGTGTGATTGCCGAATGTGATAAATAAATTCATGTTATTGGGTTAAATATTGAATACTCTTATTTGTATTATTTAAGCTCAAGAACCTAAAGGAGAGGCGTCCAACAAGGGGAAATCGAAGGTCATCGAGTAGCCGACTCGGAATTATTTTACCCAACATAAAGTAAGTCATTAAGCATGTAGTGGGTAGTATTTCAAATGGTTATAATGTGTATGTATTGATGCTGATTGGAATGAATAAATATACATATATATATGCATGTACGTATGTGATGATGAAATTGTTGAATGAATGAAAAGAGGTAAGATGTACTGAGTTGTTGATCTCGGCACTAAACGTGCGGGATAACCATTTATGACCATGAGATGGGCGCTAAGTGCGCGGGATTAAATTGTACAGCACTAAGGGTGCGATTTGACTATGTTGCACTCAGTGTGCGAAATGAATATGATGCACTAAGTGTGCGAATTGACCATGCGGCACTAAGTGTGCGAGTCTGACTATGTAGCACTAAGTGTGCGATTTGATTACGTGGCACTAAGTGTGCGAGTTGATTATATAGCACTGAGTGTGCGGGCTCAATATACATTCGTGAATTATTATGGACACTATGTGTGCGACACTATTGAGTCGATCGCGGACAGCGGGTCGGGTAAGTGTCTTGAGTACGTGGCTAATAGGTGCTATGCTTATACTTGGTGTTGAGCTCGGTAAGTTCGAACCTATGTGACTAATATTCTTGAAGTCACATACATAAGTTTTATCGTAGGATGGGTGAAAGGCCGTATAGTCGTTTGATTGTAACGAAAACAAATCGATTTATGAAATTGCTTCAATGTCCTATTGATGAGTATATAGAATGTGAATGCATGAATTGATATGAAATTGAATTGATAAGTTGGAGGAACTATGGTATGGTTCGGTATGGATGGAGTAAATTGTCTCGTTCCATTTTGTTTCCTCTTGTGATAATGTTGTTGATAGATGGTAGTGCATTGCTTATGACTTACTGAGTTATAAACTCACTCGATGTTTCCTTGTCACCCACTATAGGTTGCTTGGATTCATCTATTTTTGCGGGGTCGGGCCGTCATTGAAGTCATCACACCGGATAGCAAGTTTTGGTACTTTCTTCTTAGTGTGTTTAGAAGATCATTTTGGCATGTATAAGCTAGTACGTTGTGTTTGAATTATGGCATGTAAACTTTAAGCCATGCGAAAATGGCACGAATGTTCGATTGAATTGGATCAAGGGTAGGCATGAAATGGACCTAGTTACTTTCGTAACAGATGCTGGCAGCAGCAGTGTCATGAGATTGAAAAATCACTAAAATAGTGGGAGTGGAATTAATTGATGAATAAATTATGTAATCGAAGCTCGATGAGTCTGCTTTCATGAAGAAGTAACGAAAAGATCATATGGGCAGTATATTAAGAGATAATCAGATTTTAGTGGGACAGGGCCAGAACGGTTTCTGGATTCCCTGCTCCGACTTTGGAAATTCATTATAAATTAACCAGAGATAATTAGGGGTCGTACCATATATGTGCAGATTCCTCTCTGAGTCTAGATTTCATAGAAACAAACGGTAACAGTATTGAAGCCCCGTGCGGGGAGATATCCCAGTCGTAATGGGCAAAGGTCAGTGTAGTCGACCCCTGCAACTTGGGGGACTTTGACTAATAAACTGTACTAATTGGCCCAACCAAAAATTCTAGAAAAAAATACATAGATGGGCACATGAGTCTAGTTTCTGGGAAAAATTACGAAACTGATTTTCGAGTTACGAAACTCAAGATATGATTTTTAAAGCGGCTAGTACACAGATTGGGCAGTGTCTGGAAAATAAATTTTGTAAAGGGGTTAAAGCCAGTTAACACCTCGTGTTCGACTCCGGTGTCGGTTTCGGGTTCGGGGTGTTACATGGACTGGTAATTTAGAGCTGAGCTCATTAAGGGTTTTGTCACTATAAGGGATTTAGCCTAGACTGGTAATCCTGAAAACACTCCATGAGTTTATATTATGGGGGATTTAGCTTGGACTGGTAACCTTGCCATAAGATGTAAGGTTCGCGGGAGTGCGTACTTGAGAAGATCACTCTTATGACTTGACGGTAAATGGATAATCCATCGAGATTTCCAAGGTACTCAACAGGATTAACATGAGATATAGAAATTAAAATGTTGGATGATGAGCTCATCTAAGACAAATTACATGATGAATTATTATGGGACTAACTTGATGCTTGAGTGCATGTAATAGGAGGCTATCCTATATTTATTGGATTGGTTTCCTAGCATGGTTGTATGCTAATTAATTGGTAAGTTTACTTTCCAGTTATTCGGGCTTACTAAGCATGTAAATACTTACCCCTCTCTTTTCCCTGTCTTACAGAGCTTGAGGACTCTTAGAGATTGGAAGACGGTTGGAGTATTGTCAACACTATCCACTTGTCCTGTTTTGGTATATAAATACTTCTATTTTTTTTATAATGGCATGTATAGGTTTTTGATTACTTGGTGTTATATGTCATTGTTTGGCCTATGTAAAGGCTTAAATGTTAAACTTATTCTTTTTGTATATGGCCATAAGACCTGGCTCATTTCGTTGTAGGTTATGACCTACCAACCATGCGTGTTTCTGTTAAAAAAATGTTTTTGTGATGATTAAATGTTGTATATTATAAATAGGAATTTGTAATGTGGGAAAAAACATGTGCAAATGGTTAGGCCATAATTGGCAATGAATTGTAATAATGAGCCAAGCCTAAATATGTTTCAATGGGATGGAAATCCTTATTACAAAAAAATGGGGAATAATTGAGTATTTTTAGGTCATGTTAAATGCAATTGGGGTTCTTATATGTGAGGAAATGATGAGGGTGACCATTGCCTTGAAATTATAGCCTAAAAATGGTTCACATGGGTAGACACACGGGCGTGTGTCTAGGCTGTGTGTGACACACGGTTAGCCCCATGGGCGTGTGGTACGGCCGTGTGTCCCCTGCACCTAAATTTGTTTTAGTCCGAATGTATAGTAGTAAACACACGGGAAGAGACACAGCCGTATGTCTCAATCGCGTGGAGGGCATGACCTAGCACACAGGTATGTGTCTTGGCCGTGTGCCCCTAAATACATGCTGACGTCATAAACAGAATCTCTAGGTTTTTGGACACGGGCGATCATACGGGCGTGTCTAGGCCACGTGAAAGACACGGGCCAGGGACACGGGCGTGTGCTTGGCCATGTGAAAACCCATGTAGGTTCAAAATAGAAAATAAATTCACTTAATTCCACACGGGTTAGGGACACGGATGAGTCCCAAAGCACACGGGCGTATGCATTGTCTCCACACAGGCGTGTGAGGCTTAACCTAGAAAATTTTCCTGAAATTTTTTTAGGTTCTCAGTTTAGTCCTGGACCATTCTCAATGTATGTTTTGGGTCTCATAGGCCCATAATTGGGACACTAAGATGTTATTTGATTGGTTTTAATTTGGAACAAAATTTTATAACCCGTATTTTTCGAAAATGTCTGAGTATGTGTTTGGTAACACCTCGTACCTGGTTCCGATCTTGGGTACGGGTAAGGGGTGTTACATTTAGTGATATTAGAGATACGGTTTAGTCGGTTCTAGACTACCGTAGGGTGTATCGAGTTTAGCTAAACATGTCATTATACGAACGTTGATAGTATGACATCTTCTAACTGTTTAATTGTCTTTGAATGTAGTAAATATCTTCCAATCAAGCGCAAGATGAGTCCGAGGGAGCCGAGAGCCATGCTCCAGCTTCTGTACAACGAGCTGTTTCCAGTAGTAGAAGGCATATGTCTGAAGGCCGGGAAGTGGCTAGAGCTGCCTTCTTCGACATGGTGGATGAGTGGTTTAAGGATTATTTGAGAAATCGCCCCAACATACCACGACCTCCCCTGCCCCTTAACCGACCTCATAAGGATGTGCCATGATGCATGGCACCTGTAAGAATTGGTAAAGCCCCGGTGGATAAGCTTAGAAGTATGGGGCTAAAGAATTTAGAGCTAATATTGATGATGATGCTGAACGAGCTGAGTTCTGGCTCGAGAACACTACACGAGTACTAGACGAGTTATCATGTACGCCTGAGGAATGTTTAAAGTGTATTGTATCTCTTCTAAAAGATATTGCATACCACTTGTGGAAGACTGTATCTTCAGTGGTGCCAAAGGAAACATCACTTGGGAATTTTTCCAAGCGGAGTTTAAGAAGAAACACATCAATTAAAGGTTCTTAGACTCGAAGTGAAAAGAGTTCTTGGAACTTAAATAAGGAAATAAGACTGTATCGGAATACGAAAAGAAATTCATAAGACTAAGTCAGTATGCGACTGAATGGGTTCAAACAGAGTCAAAAATATGTAAATGCTTCGAGGAAGGTCTGCATAAGGAAATCAAGCTGTTAATTGGGATCCTTGAGATTTGAGAGTTTGCTGCATTAGCTGATCGAGCCTAGAAGGTCGAAGAGCTCAATAATGAAAAGAAGCAAGCTAAGAGAGAAGCTTGAGTTTCGAGCAAGAGGTCCAGTGGTAAGACACTCTCATTTCCCACTAAGAAATCAAGGAGCCAACATGAACTCTCCAATTCATCGGTAGGGTATTCGGGTAGAGCGAGAAGCTCCAAACGACATAACCAGAAGTCTTTCTCCCCTATGGTGACTAGCGTGGGAACTGTAGATGGCCAAAAGCCGAGTGTAAAAGATGTAATAAATTCCACCGCAACGAGTGTCGAATGAAGAATGATGTGTGCTATAGATGTGGTTCTCTTGACCACTTCCTCAGAGACTGCCCAGAGCGAACCGATAAAGAGGTGGAATTAGCCCCGAAGTCGAGTGCTCCTATTTTACGGGTAGACCTTCGAGATATCCTGGAAGTGCTAGTGGCAATTGAGTTACGGCCAAAGACACTGTAAAATCAGAGGCTCGAACCTCGGCAAGAACGTATGCATTACGCGCTCGAGAGGAAGCCTCTGCTCCTGATGTCATCACGGGTACCTTTTTTTCTTTTTAATCCTTGTGTTGTTGCCTTAATTTGTCCAGGATCGACGCATTCATACATTTGCATGGGATTGGTGTCTAGTATGAATATATCCATTGACCCTACAAAATTTATAACCAGAGTGTCGAACCCTGATAAACCATAATTTATACATATATTTACCCCATGCCTAACGCATTTATGGATGGTTTCTCCGTAGATTTGGTGAATTCGATGTTCTTAATCCTTTAATTTCATGTTTTATACTTAGGAGAGCATAGGAGAGTAAAAAGAGCGAGAAACGGGCCGAAAACAGAGAAAACAGACCCACATGGGAAAACAACACGGCTTGGACTTCCTCACACGGCCGTGGTAATTTGGTAGGATCGAAGCACGACTTACACGGGTGGATCACACGCCCGTGCCCATTTAACAGCCTTGACCACAGCCTTCAGTAATCGTACACGGGCGTGTCCCTGCCGAACCCAAGTTTAGTCCAATTTAGAAAAGGCCAATTTGGAGGGATCTTAGGCATTCCAAAGCCTATTTAAACACCTGAAGAGACACTTAGGAGAGGGATGCAGAGTAGGAAGAAAGAAATTACTCAAGGAAAGCCGATTGATCTATCTCAAAAGCTGGATTCATCATCATGACTGGAGATCTCCCTTCAAGTTCCTTCAGGAGTTTTGGGTTTTCTTATGTTCTGTTATCTTTATGCTTTTGAGATGTTTTCTTTCATAAGTATAAACTAAACCCCAATATACTTAAGGGGAATGAAACCTAAGACAGATCTTGTTATTATTATCTGAATTGTATGATAAATATGACTTGTTCTTAATTATGTGTTCTTAATTCTTGTTTTGATATTCCAGGATATTGATTCAAGTTAAGCTCTTATTCAGAGGATGAATAGACCCTATTAAGAGTAAATTTATCATAATTAAGTGGTTTTGATTGCACGCCTAGAGATAGGGTGACAAGATTTTACCGGATTAGGATGAAACCTAGTAAGGGAATCCATAGATCGGGTTAATGCAATTCTAGGGTGTTAATTAGAAAGAGATTTCAATTATTCAACCTAAGGTTAGATGTTATTAGTCCCGAGAAAGATAATAATATAACTTAGGGATTTCTATGGATCATGTCAAATGAATAAATCGTCTAATTCAGAGTCAAATAACAAGTGAAGTCTAGGTGGATTTGTCCTTAGGTATTGTCTCAATCAATCGAATTTTCCCAAAATATTTTCCCAAGTTTTTCTTTCTGTGCATTCTTAGTTAGTAATTAGTTTAGACAACCAAACCTCTTAAATTTAAGGCTAGATAACAAAAAGGAAGTAAATACTAGTACTCGTAGTTCCTTTGGGTTCGACAATCCGGTCTTGCTGAACTATACTACTGTTCGATAGGTACACTTGCCTTAATCGTGATAATAAGTTAGTCTCAAGAACATTTCATTTATAAATTTTTAAAACTTGTTACGAATATCACGTATCAAGTTTTTGGCGCCGTTGTCGGGGAACTAAGATATTAGGAAAACTCAATTTTTATTACTTTAGTCACTTTACTTTTATTACAATTTAAATTTTTATTTACTTTTCTAACTTTTCTCTTATTTCCTTCTGACAAATTTTTCTAGTTTATGACTAGAAGAAACCCGTCAGGACCACTAATTTTTGACGGTGAGATTGACCGCACAGTTCGAAGAAATCGGAGAGAAATAAGGTGAAGCCTAAGATACACATTGGACGAGCAAGAGGGTGATACTTCAACCACATCCGAGGAGATGGCTGAAAACCAAGAAAATCCACTACCTCCTGCGATTGCTGTTAATCAAAATCCTGCTCCACACATTATGTATGATTATGCTAAACCTTCTTTAACAGGAACTGAATCAAGCATAGTTACACCGGCTGCAGCCGTAAATACTTTTGAACTGAAACCTAACACAATTCAATGATACAACAGTTTGTTCAGTTTGATGGTTTGCAGGACGAGGATCCCAACACTCACTTGACAAACTTTTTGGAACTATGTGATATATTTAAAATTAATGGCATTTCTGATGACGCCATTTGTCTTCGGTTATTCCCTTTTTCATTGAGAAATAAAGTTAAACAGTGGTTGAACTCGTTGCCACGAGGGTCAATCACTACTTGGGAACAAATGACCGAAAAGTTTTTATTAAAATATTTTTCGCCGGCTAAAACGACTAAATTATGTAATGATATTTCTTCCTTTGTGCAGATGGATTTAGAAACACTCTACGATGCATGGGAGAGATACAATGACCTATAGAGAAGATTCCCTCACCATGGGCTACCGCTTTGGCTACAAGTTCAAACCTTTTATAACGGCCTGAATCCTTCGACTCGACAAATGGTTTTAGTGGCAAGTCGTGAGGACAAAGCCAACGAAAATAGCCAGCGTTTATAATGTCGATACGGTCACCATGCTCTCTAATCAGGTAGGACTCTTGAATAAGAAAATTGATGGTTTCCTTAGTTCTTCACAGGTTTACCCAGTAATGCAATGCGAAGAAGTGGATGCGGATCAAGCAGTTTAGAATACCCACCTTATGGCCACAACATGGAGAACGAATAGTTAAATTACATGGGTAACAATCCTCGATCTCAAAACAATCCCTAGAGCAATACTTACAATGCAGGTTGGAGGAACCACCCTAATTTTTCATAGGGAGGCCAAGGGAATCAGAGACCACCACCTCCAGGCTTCCAACAACCACCCTACCAACAAGAGAAAAAACTGAACCTTGAGGAGATGCTAACAAAATTCATCTCTGTGTCAGAAACTTGTTTTCAAAATACCGAGACCGCACTCAAAAATCAACAAGCATCAATCCAGGGGCTCGAAACTCAGATTTGACAGCTCGCTAAGTTGATTTTCGAATGTCCACAAGGTAGCCTGCCAAGTAACATTGAATCTAACCCAAGGAAGCAACTCAACGCTATTGCCAATCAAGATGAGGAAGGGCTAGTTGCAGAACCAAGGCCAGAAACAGTGGTAAGCATAGGTAAGGATGAGGTAGGCCATAATGAGCCAAAGCCGGTGATTACAGAATATAAACCTCGCGTGCCATACCCCAATGTGACAAGGAAAGACCGCTCAGACGAACAATTTGGTAAATTCCTTAAACTTCTAAAGAAACTACATATTAACTTACGGTTTATTGAAGCCCTTTCGTAGATGCCAATCGCAATCAAGTTTTTAAAGGAGCTTTTAGCAAATAAACGGAAGTTAGATGAAGCATCGCATGTGGAGCTAAATGCGGTCTGCTCATCCATTCTACAGAATAAGCTGCCTAACAAACTAAAAGATCTAGGGAGTTTTACAATTTCTTGTTTAATTGGTAGTTTAGGTGTTAATAATACGTTGGCTAATTTAGGGGCTAGTATCAATGTTATGCCTTATAAATTATTTAAGCAACTAGGTCTAGGGAAACCCAAACAAACTAGGATGAGTATTCAATTAGCAGATAGAACTATCAGATTTCCTAGGGGTATTATTGAAGATGTACTCGTTAAAATCGACAAATTTATATTCCCAGTTGATTTCGTTGTTCTAGACATAGAGGAGGATAGCAACGTCCCCTTAATTTTGGGAAGGCCCTTTTTAGCAACCGCCAAAACAATTATTGATGTTGGCACAGGTGAACTGACATTTCGTGTAGGAGACGAAACAATCACCCTTGAAGCCTATAATTCGAATAACACATCAAAGATCGAAGGTGACTGTACAAATCATTTGGCTAAAACTAACCATATAGTGCAACCTTCTTTGTAGAAAATAGGTTGGAAGAACATACATAAGCCAAGCAACAACAAAGAACCTATCCATGAAGAACGAAGGTTACAAATAGAAGAGCTAGATGAATGGCAGACACATAAACTGAGAAAACATGATAAACCAAAACCATGCCATGAGAAGCTTAATTCCTCCAAAATCAACTTAAAGTTGGAGACAAAGTACTACTCGATGCAGCAGATCCTCGAATCGCCACTTCTGAACCAAATAAAGAAAACCCTCTTATGGTAATTAGTATTTTTCCATACGGTACCGTCGAGGTAAACCACTCCAAATTTGGCATGTTCAAGGTAAATGGTACTCGTCTTAAACGTTATGTTGATAAATTTGATAGCAGGGATAAGGAGTGTAAACTCCTCGATTCACTATGATCATGCACCAGAGAAGTAAGTCGAGCTTAGACTGTAAATAAGCGCTTCTCGGGAGGCAACCTGAGCACTAGCAGTATTAATTTCTTTAGTTTTGAGTTTTTAACATCAACGTAATAATCGAATCATGGTACAGAGACTCTCTAAATACCACACGGTCAGGCACACGGGCATGCCTTAGGCAATGTGAAAACAAGGCAAAATTTTTCCAACACGGGAAGCGATAAAGTCACTACGGCCTTGTGACATGGCCGTGGGCGAACTTGCCAAAACAACACGTGCATTCGACATGCCCGTGCCTCGAAACCGTAGGCGAACCTCGCACGCCCATGCCTATCATTCGTGGGCGAACCTGTCAAGTTAACACGAGAGTGGACCTATGTACACAGGCTTGGGAGAAGCAAACGAAGAGAGACACGGCTGTACGACACGGCTGTGTGCACTCACACGCTTGAGCAACACGGGCGTGGGCCGAATGTCAGACGCGCCCAAATTCAAAATTTGTGAAATACACGAGCAAAAATTAGGGCACACGGGAGTGTCCCACGGCCGTGTGCCCCAAAATCTATGAAAACCCCTCACTATTCATCATCTCCCTCCCCAAGAATTCCTAACCCTAGCCGCTGCAACTCCACACGCCTTACCCCCACGCCCGTGCGCCGCCTACAACACCGATTTTGACGCCCCGAGTTCTTTCTTTTTGCATTTATTTAATCTTTTCTCTCTATCTCCTTTAAATATTTTGTTTATTTCATGATTTCTCTGCTCTATTTGCCTATTTTAAATGAATCCTCATAGTTAGAACAATAGAATACTTTTTCTTGTTTATTAGAATTTTGTCATTTCAGTTACTCCATTATGCTTTACGTTTTCATTTTTCCT
>NC_053434.1:90233145-90263345 GCF_007990345.1 Gossypium hirsutum | reverse complement strand
AAAGATTCAGGCATTCCAAAAACCACTTTCCAACCACTATGAGTTCTTAGTTATGCCTTTCGAAATTAACAAATGCACCTGCTATTTCTATGGATTTGATGAACAAAATTTTCAGACCGTACTTGGATCGATTAGTTTTCGTATTCATTGATGACATATTGATTTATTCGCGTGATGAATTTGAGATGTCGAGCATCTGAGAATAGTGTTACAGACTTTGCGTGTAGCGTTGTTGCGAGTTCATAAATGTGAGTTCTGTTACATAAGTTGGATTTGTGGACATATTGTGTCATCAGGTGTCCGGTTGATCTGAGCAAGTTTCAGTATTTGGATTGGAAGCCTTCGAGATATTTTTGAAGTCTAAGTTTTCTGGACTGCTAGTTATTATCGCGTTCGTAAAGGCTTTTTCATGTAGCAACTCCGTTAACAAAATTGCTTCAGAAAGATGTGAAATTTGAATGGTCTGAAAAGTGTCGAAAGCTTTGATCAGTTGAAAGCCTTATGATGAGCTCTGGTGTTAGTACAACTGATGGGTAAAGTTTTGGATCTATATGTGCTTCTTGAACGGTCTGTTATGTTTGATGCAGGAAGCAGCCATAGCTTATGCCTCGAGATAGTTAAAGCCGCATGAAAGAATATCCGGACACGATCTTGAATGCAACTATTGTTTTTGGCTTTGAAATTAGTAACTATCTGTTTGGTGAGAAATGTCATGTATATTAAGATCATAAGAGTTGAATATCTGTGATTAGAAAGATTTGAATCTGCCACAAAGAAATGCTAGAACATTAAAGCTACAAGCTTGTTCTTGATTATCGTACGTAAAAGAAAATATTGTTGTTGATTCTTTAAGTTGGAAATCATTGTTTGCATTGCTTGCTATGAATGCTTAGTTGTGTATATACTTGATGATGGTTCAGTTTTAGCTGAATTGAAAGCGAGATCTTTGTTCTTACAACAGATTTACGAAGCTCAGAAGGTTGATAATGAGATAATAGCAAAACGAGCTCAGTGTGATTGGATTCTGATTTTGAATTCTGAATTGATAATGATGATTGCTGAGATTGAGATCAGATTGTGTCCCAAGAAATTCAGAGTTGATTCAGATGATTTTGATAAAGCTCACAACCGTCGATTATCTGTATATCCGGGTAGTATGAACATGTATAATGATTTGAAACAACATTACTGGTGGTCTAGAATGAAAAGGGATATCTCTGATTTTGTTTCAAAATGTTTAATTTTTCAACAATTTAAAGCTGAACATCAGGTGCCATCCGGTTGGTTACAACTGATTATGATTCTCAGTGGAAATTGGATAGAGTCATGATGGATTTTGTTTCGGGTTTGCCCCTATCTCCGAGAAAGACAGATGCTATTTGGGTTTGTGGTTGATCAATTGATGAAATCAACTCATTTTATTCCGGTACGATCTAATTACTTGCTTGATAAATTAGCTGAGTTATACATTTCTGATATTGTGAGATTGCATGAGGTGTCATTGTCTATTGTGTCAAATAGAGATCCTAGATTCACATCACGGTTTCGGAAGAAACTGGAAGAGGCTTTAGGTACAAAATTACATTTCAGTACTGCTTTTCACCCGCAGACGGATGGACAATCCGAGCAGATTATTCAGATACTTGAGGATATGTTAGGATGTTGCATTCTTGAGTTTGAAGGTACATGGGAACAATATTTGCCATTGATTGAATTCGTGTACAATAACGGTTTTCAATCGACCATTAGAATGGCACCGTATGAAGCCTTATATGGTAGAAAATTTCGTACACCATTGTATTAGACTGAACTCAGTGAGAATAAGATTCACGGAGTTAACTTGATAAAAGAAACTAAATAGAAAGTAAAAGTGATCTGAGATAGTTAGAAAACAGCTTCCGATCGTCAGAAATCTTACGCAGATTTGAAACGAAAAGATATTGAATTTGAGATCGGCGACAAATTCTTTTTAAAAGTGTCTCCGTGGAAGAAAGTACTCTGATTTGGCAGAAAAGGCAAATTGAGTCCAAGGTTCATCAGGCCATATGAGATTACTGAACGTACCGGGCTGGTTGCTTATAAATTGTTATTGCCACCAGAGCTAGAAAAGATCATGTATCGATGCTTTGACGATACAGATCCGATCCCTCGTATGTAATTTCTCCGTCTGAGATTGAAATTCAATATGGTATGACTTATGAAGAAGAATTGATCCGTATCTTAGCTCACGAGGTTAAGGAATTGAGAAATAAGAAAATTCCATTAGTAAAATTAATGTGGCATCGACACGGTGTTGAAGAGGCTATGTGGGAGCCTGAATATGCTATGAGACAGCAATATTTGAATCTGTTCAACGGTAAGATTTTTAGGGACGAAAACCCTAAGGGGGAAAATTTGTAACAGCCCGGTTTAGACCTTAGTTAGAATAGTGGTTTGGGACCACAAATTCGAGTCATAAAAATATTTTAATATTATTCAGTGCTTATAATATGTGAATTGATGTCTGTGAAAATTCGTATGAAAATTTGATCGTTTTTGTGCTTAATTTATTAAAAGGACCTAAATGCATAAAATTCGAAAGATGTATTCTATTTGCTAAAGTGTCAAATTGCTATGTCTTTATATATGTAGGGTCCTTATGATGCAATTATACCATGGTTTTTATGAATGGACAACATGGATATGTGATAGTGGATTTTAAATGAATTTAACAAGGCTAAATAGGTAATTTGTGAAATAAAGATTAATCAAATCAAAACAAAAGAAAAAATTCATTCATTTTCACATTGCTTTGCTAAAAATCAAAAAGAAAAAGAAAGAACAAGAGCTTTAGGGTTCAACTATTGATTTTGGTGATTAAGGTATGTGTTTTGATCCGTTTTTGATAATTTCTACATTTTGATTCGTTTTTGATAATTTCTACGTTTTTTGTGATTGTTGCATAGTATCTAGCAAGCCCATGTTTCAATTTCTGAAATTGTTAATGGTTTTGAGTTGAGCTATTAATGAAACTATGAGTTTTATGAAGTTTGATAATAGTTTATGGAAGCGTGATCTTAGGATAATATATTTTGTCTTTGAATTTTTGATGAATTTGAGTAATTTGGGCTAAATTGTGAAAATAGAAAATAGAGGGACTAAAATGTGAAATAAATGAAATATGTGAGCTTATATGAACGCTATGAAAATTCGGCTAAGCATGTGTATAAAGAAATTATGTGTATTTCGTGATTTTGTGAATTAGGGACTAAAATGTCAAAATGTGAAAATGTAAAGGTTAATTTGTAAAATGCCCTAAAAATGTGTATACGGATTGAATTGAATGATTTGTTGAATAAAAGAGTTAAATTTGAATGTGTTTAGATCAAGAAATAAAGAAAACGGAATTAGATCGGGGGAAATCGAAAGTCATTTAGTAGTCGATTACGTTCGTTTGAATTCGTACGAGGTAAGTCGATATACAAATAAATGTGTTTTGAATTGAATTATTATTGTTTATATCCTTTTGAACAATGATAAATGATTATATGAGTTGAGTATGAGATATCCGAGAAAGTATCAACAAAGTTTCGACATCCAAAATTCCCGTACGAACCATAGGAATAGTTAGGATACATATGTCATGACATAGGATCCGATATGTGTTTTCATGTAAGACCAAGGTCTAACTTATGATTTACATGTAAGACCATGTCTAGGACATCGGCATTATATTTGATTTCATGTAAGACCTTGTCTGGGACAGTGGCATCGATATTCGACTACATGTAAGACCACGTCTAGGATGTTGGCATTGTATGAGCTTTCTGAGCTATCCGAGTATCCTTATTATTCTGAACGGTTCAACGGGCATTCTGAGAATGAATGACTATGTGATTGTGTATTTGTTTCAAGTATGTATAATTATATATAGAATTTGGCAATGAAAGGTGAGTATTAATATGATCCGTTGATATATAATCTTTATGGAAAAGTAAAGTACTTACTAGCATATAGTTATGAACATTTGAGCTATATGAGACTTAAACATGTGTGTTTATTTTTCCATAAGTTACATGAATGAATTATATTATGTGCTAAGTTTATTTGTATAATGGCTTACTAGGCTTTTGAAAGCTTACTTTGTGTGTGTTTCCAATTATTTTATCGATTATCGAGGCTACTAGAAGCTCGGGGATCGTCAAGGATCATCACTACACTATCGACCCTATTTTGGTACCTTTTGAAAGTGTAAATATTGAAATATAGCTTGTATAGGCTAGAAGTATGTGAATATGTTTTGTAAAGTGTATATGTGAATATGTGATATGGCTAGATTATGGTTGAATTTATGGTTTGATTTTTGGTGTTTGATATGTGAAGCAAAAGTGGTATATTTGATATATATATATATGACCTAGTTAGAAATGGTCAATTTCATTCGTTAGTAATATGGTTTGGTTATAGAAATGGTATGATATTGATATGAGAATGAATGTGAAACTTAGTGATAAGGACATGTATAATTGAATGTGTTTGGTAAGTAAATATGGTATGTTTTAGTTTGGAAAATGAGCATGAATTTAGTTGATGAATATATGATATGAATGATGAATGTTTTGTGGTTAAAATTGGTTGGAAATATGATGTATTTGATGTTTGAATGGTACTTATAGGGAGGACCCTAAGTGGGTGGCAAATTGGCCTTGTAAATGGCCCATTTTTGCCCACACGGGTAGGGACACGGGCATGTGTCTTAGTCGTGTTTCTCAATGACCATTTCGAAATGAGCCTGGGCAGACCACACGGTCGCACACACGGGCATGTGCTAGGCAGTGTGGCCAAGTCAGTTTCGAACACAGGCTAGACACATGTGGTGTGACTGGCTGTGTGACCCAAGTTAGTAGCCTCCCTAATTTTCACACAGCCTGGCACACGGGCGTGTCTTGTGGTCGTGTAGACAAGTCAGTATGTATGCCCTGTTTTGCATGACCTAAACACACGGCATTTCTAATGCCATGTGAAGCACACGGCATGCTTACACAAGCGTGTGACCTTTATAACTTTGAAAAATGTTTATGTTTCAAGAAATTTTGTATGTATTCAGTTTAGTCCCAATCCCTTTCTAAAGCATGTTTAAGGTCTCGTTGACTTAAGTAAGGGACTCTGTAATGGTGTGTGACTTTAATATTGTGATGATTATGAAATGTTTGTGAAATGTTCCGATATGTCCGGTAATGCCTCTTAACCCTAGTCTGGCGACGGATAGGGGTTACGGGTGTTACATAGATTGTTTTTGAATGCTTAGTAATATGCATATTTTTATGCGAAGCTGAAAAATATTGGTGGAGCTTCAATAAACTGAGATAAAGGAAAATAGAAACTGTCTAGTTTGACGAGCCGTGGTGAGCTATAGGTGAATGCATTTGTATGTTGTGTTTTAGCATGAAATAGGCCCCCTTGTGGTAGACAAACCTTGGCTTTTCTTGGTGCAAACCCTTGAGCAACTCATTCTCATCATACTATCCTTCTTCTTAACAAACAAAACCAGTGCATCCCACGAAGACACACTTGATCAATAAACCTTCTATCCAGTAGCTCTTGGAACTGAACCTTTAACTTCTTAAGCTCTTTTAGTGCTACGCGATAAGGCGCAATAGACACCGGTGCAGTACCAAGATAAAGCTCAATTCCAAACTCCACTTCACGATTCGGTGGCAAACCTGGTAACTCTTCTGGAAACACTTCAGGAAAATCCCTAACAATGCGAATATCCTGAACTCTTAACTCCTTACTAACATAATTCATCACAGAAGCCAAGTAAGCCTCACAACCTTTACCCATCAACTTCTCAACCTTCATAGTTGAAACCACATTAGACATGAAAGCCAATATTTCACCCACTACAACTATTTTCATTCCATCACTATTCCTTATAGTAATCCGCTTAGTCTCAAAATCTACCTTAGCCTCATGTTCAATTAACCAGTCCATACCAAGTATCACATTAAATCCATAAAATGGCAATTCCATAAGATCAACAGAGAAGACATGTTCTTGAATCATAAGAGGACATCTACGATAAACTCTATTCACTACTACACTATCACCAAAGGAACTAATTATAGTTATGCCCAAACCAATAGTCTCAACAAGAATCTCTAACTTACATGCCAATTCACTCAAGATATATGAATGCATCGATCCAGAATCAACTAAATAAAACAATAGAGTAGACTGCAAAGTATAAGTACCTATGATAACATCAGTCAGATCTTGATCCTCAGGCTCCCTAACAGCATAAACTCGAGTTGGACCTCCTGACTCAACCTGTGTAGTAATAGTATGAGCAACAATCCATTGCCCACTCGCTCTCCAGTACCTCTACTGCGACCACGGCTTCTAGCAGGCCCAATAACAGGTACCGAACTTAAATGGACAATCCTTTACAAATGTTCTTTCGAACCATATTTGAAACATCCACCTATCAACTTCCAACATTCTCCAGAATGCCTACGCTCACAGCGCAACAAATCAACCATCCAGAACTACCTGCTGAACCACACTAGCACTAACCACAATACTACTCTGCTTAGGTTGACTCAATCGATCTCACACCTCGCATCTCTACCAAAACAAGACTATCATTCCCTCTCTTAGACGGTCAACCCAATGCGCTATCAGAAGCTCCTTGCTAGAATCAATAACCATAGAATGAGGGGGCTTAGCTAAGGTCTCGTCCACAACCTTAGCTCTCTCAACTAACTTATCAAACATCTCTATAGGCTGAGCTACCAAATAAACCCAAATCTCGTGGTTTAACCCAAAATGGAAGCTCTTACAACAGACCCTCTCTAAAAGAATTAGAATTATCTCAGGTGCGTACTGACTAAGTCACACAAACTCAACCTCATAATCAACCACAGAAAAATCACCTTTAATCAGGTATAAAAATTCACGCTTGAAAGCCTCCATATACTACTTGCACATATACTTCCTCTTAAAAACCTCGTGAAAGTAGCTTCAAGTCAACCTATCAGCAACAGTACCTTTCCTAACTATAGTCCACCAATGATGAGCCTCACTGTTGAGTACGGACACAGCACAACCCAATTTCTCCTCGTCAAAATAGGACATCTGCTCGAAGATCCTTTCAACTACCTCCAACTAGTACACAGCTACGGTTGGATCAGTGCCTTTCACTCTAGAAAACTCTTTACAACCCAATGCTCGAAGATGTTCAAGCGCCAAACCTTGATTAACCAGTGCAGGATTGGTAGGTACGGGAGCAGGGTTAGTACCAGCAAACAACTAAAATGCTCCTAACATGGCTTCTACTAAAGAGCCTACCTGTGACACCCCTAATTTGACCCTAGTCGAAAAGTGGTTTCGGGACCACAAAATCGAGTCATAAAAATAATTAGCCGTCATATTTTATGTTTATTATATGTGAATATGAATGTGTGAAAGTTTTAAGCTTCGATTTAGTCGATTGCATGTGAATTTAGCAATAGGACTTATGTGTGACACTTTTGAAATGCGATAGGTTAACTATAAGGACCTATTAATGCATGTTGTATAAAAGAAGGTTTGCATGTCAAATTAGCCAAAAATCTAGATGGTGGCCGGCCATGCTATGGGGTAAAACATATTATAGACATTTTATGCTAATATGTGTGGGAAGAATAATAAAATATGAGGGGAGTGGGAGGAGAAACCAAAGTTGTCTCCCCCTTACTCCCCATTGCCGTGACTAGAGAAAGGGGAGGAAAAACAAAGTTCTTTCTTTGTTGTTCAACTTGGCCGAATAGAAGAAACAAAGGAGGGGAAGAATTTTTGGTCACTTGAGTCATTAAAAAGGTTAGTATATTATGTCAAATTGTGAAATTTTAACTTGTTTTAGGTAAATAATCATGGTTCTTACTTAGCCCATGCTAAAATTTGTAATTTTGATGGATGATTGGAGCATTCGGCTAGGGTATAAAGGAAGGGATTTTGGTTGTTTCATCTAAGTATTGATGATGAATGTGTTATGAAAGAAATCGGTCTTCCTAAGAATATGATTTGTGAATGTTTATATTAGTAATAGCCGAAATTAAAGAGGTTTGATGTCTTGAACAAATGTTGTTTATATGTTTTGAGTTAAGTAAAAAAAAAATTATGTTTGAACACTTAAGGATTCGGCATTGTTCATGACTATTTTATTTAGAATGTGATTTTGAATATTACGAATATTGGAATGTAAGTATAGGTGTGATCGGTCATAGGAATTTGATATGAAGTTTTGTTAGGTGAATGATGAATGGCCGAATGAATTATATACATTGTGTGGATGAAATTTGTATATAAATTGTGTATGTGTGATTTTATTAGTTAATGGCGTTTTGGCATTATATTTTGTTATGTGTGCATTCGGACTTTAGGGGTAATAAGATGAAGTTAAAAGGGTTAAAGAAGTTTCTAAGGCTTGATAAGTTATTGTAGCCATTGCCGATTATATAATTGGTTAAAGGAAACTTCAAATCGTCCATGTATGAATATATGAGTTGATTATTAAATGAGTATTCAGCAACATTTATAATAATGAATATGAGAGTGTATATACATACATGTTGTGCATAACTTGAGTAATCGACTAAAATATATTTATATGTATGTTGATACCTTATGTATACGCCTTGTGTCAGGGAGACATTCGAATATAAATATGTGTTAAAGTTACATATACAATTGTTTAATGTGACTTATCAAGTACACAAATTTGAAAACGAACGATAATAGACTTAAGTGGTCAATTGATTCAAATGAATTGGTTTTAAAATGTATATGGATGCCGTATGACTATGTTTGATTGGGAAGTAAATTTGTTTGATTTAGCTCAAGAGCTTAGAGGATCAAAGTTGGATAGGGGAAAGGAAAAGGTAATGAAATAGCCGTTGAAATCGTTCGACAACTTCCGAGGTAAGTTTTAAGTGATTAAACGTTGAGTAAATTCAATCATAATAGGACATAATGAGTTGATTTAATAAGATATGATGTGGCCATGATATGTCTTAAACTCAAATGATAAATTCATAAGTGTTTGGACTTGGAAATTTAAGAGCAAATTGTAATAATTTGCTTTGGACAGCAGCAGTAACGTGATTTTAGAAAATCACTATAAATTGTTGGTGTGTAATCATAGGCTGAATAAAATATGTAATCAAAGCTTAGTTAGTCTAGTTTCTTATAAAAGAGACCGTGGAAGAAAAGAAATTTCCTATAAAGAGATATTTAAAGTTGTGTGGGACATGTCAGAATGACTCCGAAATCCCCTGTTCTGTTTTTGGAAAATCATTATAATTTGTACAAAAATGGTTATTAGATAAGATTTATATGCTTAGACTCCTTAATGAGTCTAGTTTCAGATGAAATCAAATAGAACACATTATGAATTTGTACAATGTAAAATTTGATTCGTAGTGAAGAATGGTCAGATTAGTCAAATAGTGAAACAGGGGAAACTTTAAGAAAAATCTGGTATTGATTGGACAAACCTAAAATTCTGGAAATTTTATGGATGGAAGATATACGAGTCTATATTCAGGGAAAATTAATGGCAAGTGATTTGGAGTTTTTTAGCTCCAGTTATAAATAATTTAGTTACTATTGCTCAGGAAAACAGCTCATAGTGAATATGTGATTTTGTTGTAAACATGGATAAAACTTGTTTTAGTTGCTCATAAGCTATTGATTAAACCCATACGTGAATTTTAAATCGTGATATTGTAAAACGATATATGAGTGTTAGACAGATCTTTGATATTAAAATTTGTGAAATTGTAAGTTTATGAGTATTCGAATATGAAATGATAGTATGGCGTGAAATTGAATTATTCATTGGAAAATGATTGATGTAGATTCGGCCAAGACAAAGTGTGTACATGATAGCATATGTGGTATGTGAAGTATATTTGGATAATTGTGATGTGAATACATGAAAATTTATATTTTGAATTAGGATTTTATGTGACGAATGTGAACATGCATATATGTGATAAGGCCGAATGGCCAATGTGAGAATGTGAACATGCATATATGTGATAAGGCCGAATGGCCTATGTGATGAATGTGAACATGCATATATGTGATAAGGCCGAATGGCCAATGTGATGAACGTGAGCATGCATATGTGTGATAAGGCCGAATGGCCAATGTGGTGAATATGAACATGCATATATGTGGTAAAGCCGAATGGCTAGTGTGAAATATGTAGGCGATGTGCGTATATTGTGGCGAACGACCAAATGTGAAAGGTGTGTATTATTAGATATTTGAGGAGGCAAATGAATTACAAATATGACAGTCGATGTGAATGTTGTAACATGTGATTAAATGTACATGAAACTTGGAAATATATTCCGGGTGAGACCCGATGACTACGTGTGGAGATTATGTCCGGGTAAGACCCGATGACTATGTGTGGAGAGTATGTCCGGGTAAGACCCAATGACTACATGTGGAGATTTTGTCCGGGTAAGACCCGATAACTTCGTGTGGAGGTTTCGTCTGAGCTAAAGGTTTCGCCAACAATCCGAGTAGAGGTTAAAGCTATAAGACTTCGTAATAAGAATTGCTTATAAATATATTCAATGCGAAAGGTTAAACAGGTATGTAATCCAAGTTTATATGTGAGCTTGATTTGAACTAAATCATAAGGTAGTTATGTGATGCATACGAGAGCAATCTATGAGACTATTCCTATGATTATGTGATATCGGATCAGCGTGAGAGGTTATGTGAAATCATACAATATATCTATGTCACATGAGCTCACTTTTATGTGAAAGTTTATCTGCCTATTGTATATGATGAGATGTGCATATTCGGTAAAGGGATGGTATGCCCGAAGGAAGAGTGAAATAAAAATACGAACAACTATGTTATAATTTTATTGTTATCTGTTGACACTGCTTAAAACTTACTAAGCATTGTAATGCTTACTCCGTTTACTTTGTTTTCTCTGTTTTATAGATCTCATTGCGAAGCTACAGGCTCGGGGATCGTCAGCAACTAGTCACACTATCACTATCCACTGCTTGTTACTGTTTTGTTTAGAATTATTTTATGGTATGTATAGAATAGACTAGTGGCGGAAGAATATTTTTGGTTAATGTATATAAGCCATGCGAAAATGGCATCTTTTGAATGTTTACTTAGAGAAGTTTAAATTTTTTTATCCCTGGCTGTACTTAGTACTTATTTAAATGAATGATCTTTATTTTTAAAAAAAAGTTCAAAATTTTACTGTTCTGACATGAGTTACAAGTCCGGTAATGCCCCTTACCTATTTCGGCGACGGTTATGGGATAGGGGTGTTACACTACCCACTCATCAGATATGTTCACTCCACACTACGACAAAGGAGGTGTAGAGGATGTACCATCCTCTTGAGCACTAGCTCTCATGTTAACATGTCTAGGAGGCATATCTAATAACCTAGCATACAAACAAATAAATAAACAGTGGAGTGGCGGAAATGATCCAAGTCTCGTCCCTGTAACAAACTTTAGGGTTAAAGGCAATGTGTTCCCGTTTCTATACCACATGCAATTCAATCAAAACAATTCAAACAATTCCATGCCATTTAATCAAAGTTACATCACAATTATCAAGAAAACAAAGAGATTTAGACTCGTGAATTTCGAAACTCCAATCACACAACAATCACCTAGGTTCGAGAGTTATTGAACCTAGGCTTTGATACCACCAAATGTAACACCCTATACCTGGCCTAATCACCAAGCCCAAATACGGGATGCCACACCACCATTTTGACTCATATATATATTTATATATATATGTGTATCAAATAGGAACTAGATTCAAGAAAACTAATCATTTGTTAAACAGAATCAGTTTTAAGTCGTCCAAATAGTTAATTAACATTATTACATACAACATTCATTAATCAGTCTTACATACAGTTAAAAACATGCATAAGGGCCATTTAGCAAAAAATTAGAAAAAATTTTGTAGGTATCGATACTAATGTTTAAGGTATCGATATTTCCTTCATGTGGTATTGATAACACTCGAAAAAATGATACCAAATTAGCTTATTATTTCTCAACAAAAAATCCAACTATCGAAAAATATCGGTACCACCGAACAAAGTATAGATAATCCTTCCTTGAGTATTGATACTCGAGAAAAGATAATGATACCAAATCTCTATTCTGTTTCCTGTACATTTAAATTCACAGAAATATCAATTTTCATAGCCTAATATCATATAATTCATCTTAAGTAGTTTCTAAGTAACATGGATTAGGTACTTTAATTATTTCATCATTCAACAACTAAATTTAACTGTCCAAAATGTCAAATTATCCAAACAAGAATTGTCATGCCAATATCAATACTTCAAATTCCTAATAGAAAAACAACACAAAATTCTTATAGGCAAATCAAAATGTTTAAAGATCAATAACCCAAAATAGTTCTACCACATTTCCTAATTCCCCAGTGTGAATATAAGTAATAAAGAACCTACGATAAATGACCAGACTTCCTTGGATCACTCTTATGGAAACCACACTGCTCACACCGTGTCATCACTAATCTGCATGTGCTGAAATGAGTGGGTAAGCTTTAACAAGCTCAGTGAATGTAAAGAATTTCTACACGCAAACATGTCACCTCGCAACACGATCAATCATTTACTCACAGTTACCTTATTTTTAAGTCTAACATCTTATAGTGTTAAATCATGCATCATCTAGTAGTTTATTTTCTTTACACATGCATACTTATTCAAGCATAGAACATACTCCACACAATTACATAAAACATGATAAATTGGGATAAGATGGCACTTGCGTTATGAAACATGTAGTGAGCTCTATCATCATACATCAGATATACGAATCTCTATTACACCACATAGACTCGTAGAGTCAAACATGTCCCAAAAGTGAAGCATATAGCTAACACTTTCCCCATTTCCCCTCGCATGTCTTGTTGAATGGAGTTGAGCTCTCATTTCCTTATCCCTCCAAACATGTCCCAATGCCTTAACGCCCAAAACCACTATACATATAAGTAAGTACTCACAATCCTATGTCATGCCAACTATATCCAATGGTTCCAAGATTACAAGGCCAAAATATTCGAAAAACAACATATATTGCTTACTGTTTATCCATGCATTATCACTGCATATTAACATATTTTGCAACACACTAGCATTGTCATATAACATATATATTACACATTTATTACATGCAGATCATAGCACTTTACACAATAATCACCATATCCACATATCACATATCATGCATATTGTTTAACCACATAACCATAAGATAAGTATGGTTCTAAGAAAGATTACACTTGAAATTTAGAGTAGAAGTTTAGGCTACATCTAAATTCCCAAATAAAAATGACTCGTGTTTACGAGTAGAAATTCCATACACTCACCACTTTATGCTTTTGTCAAATATCGAAAGCTCAACTAACGCTTCCCTAGCTCATAGCAAGCTCTAACGAATTTGAAGCTTTGTTGAATGAATGAATAAGTTTTAATGAAAATCTAAAAAACCCACGTTTGAGGATGATGATTAAATCTATGGAGTTTTGGGTGTTTTTCTTGAAGATTAAATATGGTAAATAACTTAGGAATGATAAGAAATCAATGTATTTAGGAATCAAAAATCAATGGAATAGCTAGGGATATGGCAAGGGGTGGCAAGCACAATGAAAAGAAAAAAACAAACGTGAAAAACACGTTAATAGTGAAGAAATAGGTTCAATTTTACAAAATGGTGAAACTACAACATAAATGCCTACTATTTTGACTTTGTTACAAATTAGTCCTTCTAAAATTAAGAATTTTTGGAATACTTTTTCAAAAATTGATTTAAAAGTTAAGATGCCAAAGTTGAAAACTTATCGAGTACTAACCTTACAAAATTCTAAGCTCGTTACGCTAAAATTCCTAAAATACCCCTAAAACTCCTTGGCCGTATTTTGGGGTGTTACATAATAGTAATGCGAGCTAGTTATATTGTGTAATAAAATGTGATTAAATAGATATGTTGGCAATGTAAACACTTGAAACCATTGGATATCACTGGCATGTTATAGGATTGTGATACTTACCATTTTTATTATGTGTTAGGGCATTGTGGCCCGAAGATAGTGTTGGAGAGATAAAAGAATGTTGATCATAGCTCCATTCACTGTAGATAGCGTGGTGTGTTTGGAGAGTGTAATCATATGTGCTACACTTAAATGGACATAGTGTACAATTTTATGATTCCTGAAGAGTCTTTTGGAGATCCATTTATCCAATGAGCATATAATTTGACTATGTTTCATATTCACAAATTGCTAATATATCACTGTGTCGAGTGTGAAATTTTTGTTATACGTGAATTTTTTAAGTATGTTTAAATCCAAACATGTCTGGTGTGTTTACTTGTGTCGTATTCTTGTGTACTCACTAAGCTTTACCAAGCTCACACTCCTTACTTTACCTTGCAAATAAATAGTTTGTGGGTTAGCGAGGAGGGTGGAAAATCGGTGATCCATCACTAGGCATTCTTTTAGAGTATGCATGTTAAGCTTTTAACTCCAAAATGAAGGCAGTGTGGGTCGTTCCAAGGGTTTAGTATTAGAATTAAACTTAGACTTTTTAAATAAAATTTTCAACAGGTTGTAAATGGACAATTCGAACTATTTAACTTTGGGATTTTTTAGCGTTATAATTGCTTACTTGATTGCTTATCTAGATGGTTTTAATTACTTGTTTAATGTGATTATAAATAAATGAACTAACAAATTTTTGCAGCTAAGGAGACCGCTAAGTATTAAGGTACACCTTATACCTTCTGATTGTGTCTAACAGCCCGATTTTGGACCTAGTCAGAATAGTGGTTTCTGGACCACAAATTTAGATTCGAAGAAATATTTTTATTGTTATTATTTTGTTGTTATAGCATGATTATATGGATGTATAAAAATTTTGGTGAATTAATTTTAGCGATTGGGACCTCAATTACGAAAAAGAACTAAATTGCATAAAGTGCGAAAGTTTTGTTCTACTAACTAAAGGTGTCAAATAGCCATGGAGCATTAAAGTAGAGGTCTTGATTGAGTAAATATACCAATAAAATGTTAGTGCCTGGACATGGAGCCTTAATTCATGGGATGGTCAAAAAGGGGTAGGTGACTTGATAAATAAATAATAAACCTAAAGGCTAGTTATCATCTTTTTCTCTTCTTCTCTTCTCCTCCGAAATTTTCAAAAAGAAAGGGGTTTTGAAAGCTTGAAAATTTCAGCCATTAATTCTCTCATAAGTAAGTAATTTTGATGACTTTTCTTGATAATTTTTGTACTTTTGGGACCCTTGTAGCATAAGCTATCTAATGAGGGGACTATTTTGCAAAATGGTTTAAAGTATAAGGTTTTGCCATGAAAGCATTTATATGGTTAACTAAAATTTTATGGAAGAAAATGAATCTTGGTTGTTAAATAAACAACTTTGTGAAAGGGGTTTCATGAAAACACCTAAATGGCTGTTTTGTAAAGCTTGTAAAATAGGTGTTAATTTCGTGAAATGTTTAAATTTTGAGTTTCTATAGGTATAAAAAGAGTTGAGCTAGGCTTGGTTAATGAGGAAACTCGATAAAAATTAATTTACGAGCCTAAGGGTAAAATTGTAATTTTTGTAAAGTCTAAGGGCAAAATGGTCATTTTGTCGAATTGTGAATTGTAGAATTTTTTTTATTAATATGATAATTAAATGAGTGAAATTTTATTATTATAGATCAAGAAATACGCAATCCGAACCTAGGCGGGGAAAAGCCAAGCAAGCGGATTAAATACAATTAGTTTCTTGCATTTTGTGCACCGACGTAAGTTGTACGTAAATAATGTAATTTATTTGTATTTATGTATTGCATAATTAATATGGCATAAATTATGGGCTATTGTTGTGAATTGCATGATGAGAATTGATGTAGTAGAGACTCCCGGTTGAACCTTAGGAATAATTTGGATATCCATGCCATGACATTTGGGTGATGTGCATGTCATGTAAGACCTGTCTGAGACACAGCATCGACACAGATAAGTGAAAGCCAGTGTAAGACCTCTCTGGGACATGGCATTGGCCTTAAGATATGCAAGCTAGTGTAAGACCTGTCTAGGACATGGCATCGGCTTGAGGTGTATTAGTGTAAGACCTATATGGGACATGGCATCAACATAGATAAGCGAGAGCCAGTGTAAGACCTGTCTGGGACATGGAATCGACCTCAATGTATGTAAGTCAGTGTAAGAACTGTTTGGGACATCGCATCAACTTAAATGTGAGAGCTAGTGTAAGGCCATGTTTGGAACATGGCGTCGGCATCATACCCTATGTTTGAGACTTTGTGATTATCTTGTAGTATTCCAAATGGTTCAACAGGAAATTTACGGTTTATGTCAAAATGATAGCGCTTATGACCATGTTGTGAGCGGTACAGGTACTTAAATGAAATTGATGATATGTGAACTCTATTCTTGTTGTATGAATAGCGAGGAATGAACATGAGTAAGAATTGTTATGAGCATTTACTCTTTGTGTGAGTTATGATATATTGGGAGTATGATCACATGTGGTAACATAGTTGTTATTTTGATATTTACATGCGACTTACTAAGCTTTGTGCTTACCATTTTCCTTTCCATTTTCTTGTAGTGCCTCCAAATCAGCCCGTGGATCAAAGAACGTCGGAGGCATCACTCACACTATTACTCTAAGCTTTTGGTATAGTTAGTTTTATTAACTTAAGTATGGCATGTTAAGGATTGAGTCTTTTTGTTATGTGTCATATTGTTAAGTTAGCTAATTGTGTTGGCATAGGATGAAAACCTTCTCTTTTATAAGGCCACGGTTAATGGTTAATATTTATTATTGATATTTGCAAATGATGATGCTTTCCTGGATAAACAAATGTATGAATGATCAAGTGCATGTTCGGTTGTTAGAGTGTTATAGAGTTTGCATTTGAATGCCATGTTGTGGTGATTTAGTCTTATATTACTATGTGACTTGGAGATATTTGTTGTTGTGTAGGTTGGTGCAAGTAAGGGTGGCAAAAGGCTTGGTAAATAGCCTTGTTTTGTCCATACGAGCAGACACACGAGCGTGTGTCTAGGCCGTGCGACACACAGTCAGCCCCATGGGCGTGTTGTCCAGTCGTATGTCCCTTGCACCTTAAAATTTCAAGTCAGTGTGCATGGTAGTAAACACATGAGCAGAGACACGATCGGGTGTCTCAGCCGTGTGGAGGACAAAGCCTATGGGCATGGGCGTGTGCCCAGCCCGTGCAAAGTCTCCACCTTAAATGTGGAATCGGCCTAGCACATGAGCGTATGTCTTGGCCGTGTGCCCCTAAATGGTTGCTGACGTCAGAAATAGAATGTCAAGGTTTTTGAACACAGGCTGAGACACAGGCGTGTCATGGCCGTGTGAGGGACACGGGCCATGGGCACGAGCGTGTACCAAGCTGTGTGAAAACCTCTGGAGGTTCGAATTAGGAATTAATTCCATACGGGTTAGGGACACAAACGTGTCTCGATGTGTTTAGGCCATGTGAACTGCACAGGCCTTCAACACGGCCATGTTAAGAAGGCCACACGGGCGTGTTGCCCATTCCATACAGGCGTGTACCCCTATTTCAAGAGTTATTTTCCAGGGTTCTTTAAAGGACCCGGTTTGGTTCCAAATCGTCCTTAAAGCTTGTTTTGGGCCTCGTATGCCTGTAATAAGGAATACTAGATAAGGTTTGAAAAGTTTTAAGTTTGATCAAGTTTTTTAGATTTGTAAATGTTGGAATGCATGTGTTTAAGTTTAATAATGCCTCGGACTCAGTCTTAGCCTCGGACTCGAGTAAGGGGTGTTACATTGTGTGAAAGAAATAATTAATTTAGAAAAACATGCACTTAGGACTAATTTCTATATGAAATATTCTGCAAATGTATATGTGTATGGTTGGTTGGAGTGGTTTGTAAAGTTTTAAATGGATAGTCACCTCAATGACTAATGTGACATTCGAAATTTGGGTTTGACTATCCCGGTCAGGTTTGGGGCATTACACAGTAGGAGTACAAAAAATTAATGGGTTCCTTCCATTTTTCTGACAAGATCAAACCCTCATCGGTAGCTTTATAAGTCCAGGCAAACTTTGCTGGCAATACACTGGTAGTGTTCGCACCATTCACGTTATCAGTGGGTCACCAACCATTGGGACTATTTTCTACAAGGCAAAACTTAAAAATAGTCCTTACTGTTAACAACTCCTCAAGCTTCAGCACGCGACCTTTCCTTAGCCTCTTAAATTGTTCTTACCAATTATGGTAGTGACGGGTTCACACTGCATACACACAACCCTACTAGGCATTGACTACTATGTTAGAAATCTGAAGCCACCCCCAAACTTTTTCCTAACGAGTACATACTTATGCTGATTCAGGCAAAGGTTTGAACAATGATTATCAATTATAGTTTTGAATCCCTCTCAAGCAATGAAATACACAAACCCTAGCCCACTATCGCAATTAGAAAACTTCAGTTGATAAATATTTTTGAAAGACCGACAACAATAGAGGTTCATTTTGAAGGCATCAGCCAACAAAGTAAGCAATCAGGATCCACCATGAAAAACCAGCCAACTATCCCGAAGCAATACCATACTCACCCAGAATAGTGCAGAAGAAAGGGTGGAGGGGAAGGTGAAAACCAGCCTCTAAAAGGTGTAGAGGCAACAGAAATCCTCCTGCCACCTCGCTTAATCTCTAAGCCCCTTCCACGATTGTAAAATCATATGCAAAATTCGACAATTGCATACCCCACACGGTGAGATGATGAATCATCTCCTACGGTTTACTTTTACATTTATAATATGCTGCTTCCACAGGTGTAGAAGCCTCACACTGCTCACAATGACTAATGCCCTCATTCATGAACCTGAACCCATGGCCTTGGTTGCCACGACTAGAATAGCCACCACCCAACCCTAACCATGGTAGAAGATAACAAAATAGGAGTTGAAAGTCCAAAATTGTTACCTATAAATGACAACTTCTCTTCTTGTTGGTAGTATCTCGTGAACTTTCTGAGCTGAAATAACTAGTGAGCAGTATAGGGTTAAGAAGTCGTCATTTTAAAGAAAAAAAACTTAAGAAAATGGTTCATTTTTTTCCAAAATAAAAAAAACTTAAGAAAATGGTTCGTTTTTTCAAAAAAAAACCATTTAAAACTGCACACAACTTTATTCTGGTATCGTTAACAAAGCATATGTGATAAGCTTTAAATTCAAGCATATGCAACAAGTTTCAATTGTAAGGATCATTCATCCAAGTGTGTTTCAGAAGAGTCACTTTATAACTCTCTTTTAACAAAGTGGGAGACAAATTGTTATGCAAATAAAATAGAGCACGCCACGTAAGCCATGTTCACCCGACACGTGTGCTCAAAAGACCATTCTAGTTGGTGCTCACCACTCGTCCTAGTTAGCAACACTGGCTAGCTCCCCAATAGCTCGTCCATGGTTTGGCAAGCCCTTTGCCAAGACACGTGCCACCCCTAGGGGGAATAAAATGTTGCCATGCATGTAGCCTACCTACCCCTAGTGTAATAGCCCAAAATTGGGTCTAGTTGGAACAGAGGTTTCGGGACCACAAAATCCGAGATAGAAATAATTGTTTTATGATTATTTTGAGGTCTATGATATGATTGCAAGATTGTGTGAAAATTTCGTGAAGAAATTCTATGCATAAAGTGCTCAATTTTAAGTTAGGGACTAAATTAAATAAGTTGAAAAACTTGCATTCTAGAAGTTTCTAGTATGAAATTGCTTTGAAATATTAATTAGGAGGTCTTAAATAGAAATTTGACCAATTTCTAAGTGATGGACAAAAATTGGACATAGATGGAATTTTTGAAAGTTTAGTAAGGAAGGGCATTTTGGTCATTTGGTAATTAAAAGAAATAAAAAGGGAAAATAAAGCCAAAATTGACTCATCTTTCTCATGGAGGCTGAAATTAGCATGGGGGAAGCCATGGCTAGGGTTTTCAAGCTTTCCAAGCTCAATAGTAAGTCCGTTATAACCCCGTTTTTCAAGTTCTTTACGTTTTTTGGAATCCCGGTAATTTGATTAAGCTTATTCTAGCAATAATTTAAGCTAGGGTTCATATTTGGAAAAATACCCATAGGTGAAATGTGTTTATTTTGCTATTTTATAATAGAATATGAGGTTTTAAATTATGTTAGACAACTTGTGCTACTCGGTTTTGAGTGAAAACGAGTAAAAGGGCTTAATCGGTAAAAATACCTAATAGTCATAAGTATATGTTAGAGTGCGAATTTGATATTGCCATAGAAGGGAAAAGTGATCAGCATGTCATAAAACATAATAATAAGGGATGAAGTTTAATTCCCGAGCCTAGGGGCAAAAGTGTAAATATGAAAAAGTTTAGGGCAAAATTGTAATTTTTCCAAAGTTTGAGTTAAGGACTGTTTTGAATAGTAAATTAATTAAATAATTAAAATATGATGTTTTAGATCCTGGAAAATGAGATTTGAACCTAGAATGAGAGAAAAATCGAAAATTGGGAAAGTTGGTAAAATGGCCGTTTTAGTATCGAGGTAGGTTCATATGTATAATAAGCATTAATTTATGCATGCTTCAATGTAAAATTGATATATTCATTATGATTTCCGAGGTGTTGAAAGTATGTAAGTTGGTATGATAATAATAAAGCAATAATGCTGTAATTTATATTTGAAAGTTAAATTTAGTGAATTAATTGAATTATATTAAATTAAATGATTATGGTGCCAAGTTTATGAATTGATTTAAAAATATGTCTATGGTACATGAAGTGCATTGAATTATCATACATAAATGTGATTTCTATGATTATGGATATTATGGGAAATTTTAAGTTCATATGATTTTTAATAAGGCAATGTGTAATTTAATGTTATTGCCTTGATATTAAATGAGATGTAAGTTTATATGTAAGTAATACATCAATATTACTTGTATTATGATATTTTATAATAATATTGGACATATGTTTGCGGGTAATTACTTGATTGGTGAAATTGTTGGAAAAGAGAGAGAAATCCCGGTTGAACCTTCAAAAAGATTGGATGATACAGATAGTATGTAGCTAGGTCACATGTATGGTGCTGAGTGCACATCATGTGTACAAGAGAGCTACAAGACATTATGATGTAGCTAGGTCGTATGGGTGATACTATGTGTACACCATGTAGACAAGAGAGCTACGGGATATATGTAGCTAGGTCGCATGCATGGTTCCAGGTGAAGGACACCATGTAGACAAGAGAGCTACGAGATAAATTGGCTAGGTCACATGGGTGGTATTGAGTGTTCACCATGTGTACAAGAGAGCCGAACTATATGATGGGTGGAGCTATGTGCTGAAACCACCAAGTATCGAGGATTGATCCGAAGTGTTCAACGGGAGACTCTCTATGTATTGCTTTGTGAGTTTTGTAATGAATAAGTGCAGGAACTTGATTATGTGAATGATGTGTTCATTAAGTGACCAGGATGTGGTGAGTTTATAAACAAGTAAGTTATACATGAGGATGATTTTATGGTGACCTTGTGATCATGGGCCTTTACTTGTGATGTATGAAATGCGGTGAAAATTATTTGTGATATGTATGTTAAAATTAGGTTAATACAAAGAAAGTGTGAAAGAGTGAATTAGCAATAAAACTGTTTTGGACAGTAGCAGTGACGTGATTTTGAAAAATCACCAAAAATAGTAGAAATTGAATCAGAGACTTAATGAGAGATGAAATTAAAGCTTAATGAGTCTATTTTCATATAAAAAAACAGATCAAGAAAAGGATTCTATATTTTGAGATATTTATGTTTTTGTGAGACTGGTTAAGAATGATTACGTGATCCCCTGTTTTGACTTTGGAAAATCATAAAATTTTGGATAAAAATAATGAGAGGCTTAAACTTATATTTTAAAATCCCTAATTAGTCTATTTTTAAGATAAATCAACAAGAATATTATCCGAGTTCTGTACTGTGAGATAATTAATTTTTAGTGAAGAGAGGACAGAACTGTCAGAAAGTAAAACAGGGGAAATTTTAATGAATAAACTGTACTAATTGGCTAAACCAAAAATTATAAAAATTTGATGGTGGAAATATATGTGAGTCTAGTTTTAGGGGAAATTTACGGATCTTAATTTGGAGCTCTGTAGCTCGAATTATAAATACGTAAGTGACTATGACTCGTGTGGACAGTTTGATGTGACCATTTATTAGTAAATTGTGAAATCGTACTTACAAGAATGCTATATACATTAAGGATGTGGAATGGAGAGGAGGAGGAGGAAAATAAATATATGTGAAATACATGGAAACTATGGTATATGAAATATTGATATAATGAAATAAATGGTATGTGTTTATAAGAAAACAGAAAGAGAATGATATGTATCATGACATGTATATATATATATATATATGACTAGCATCAATGTAATACTTGTTGGGTATGGAGTTGAATTGAAATGTTTCAGGCAAACATGTTATTTTGCGTATCTGAATTGTGGTATTTTATAAAGATATGATCTAGTTTTAAATATGAATGCTTGATGATTAAGCTGAAGATATTTTGTAAGATGATAATCTTGGTATAAATGTATAAGTGGTACTATAATAAATAAGGTAAAATGAGTATGAGAGACACATGTATGATGACATACAAATGCTATGTTTGTGGTTTAATTGAGAATATTTAATCATTAAATGAATACTATGTTGTATGCTTTGTATAAGTGTGTAAGAGATTAAGGTTGACTAAAGCTTGGAAAATAGCCTAGGTATATTCCACACAGGCAGAGACACGACCATGTGTCTCAGCCGTGTATGGAACACGACTTTGGGACATGGGCGTGTGGAGCCTTAAAGCATGAAATTTCCAAGATTTTCCTAAGTTCTCGGTTTAGTCCCGAACCCTTTCTAAAGTATGTTTTGGGCTTCGTAGACTCAAATAAGGGACTATGTGTAAGTGAATGAATATTTTGAAATATGAATGAAATTTTATGGCCCGTATTTTAGTTTAATGTTTGTATGTTTGTCCGATAATGCCTCATACCTTATCCCGGCCTCGATACGGGTAAGGGGTGTTACACTTAGCATATCACAATAATGGACCGTGACATATATATATGTTGATGAATCGCTCTAAGAAATACAAAGAAAAATAAACACTCAAACATATATTTATACAACTCATGCTTTTTAATAATATAATATATATATAATATATATTCATCTCCGTGCATGTATACATATATAATTTACTACTAATCTCATTATACTAAATCGATCTGTACATGTATTAATAAAACAATAAATTTGGTATTAATTTATAGTGCATTAACAAATATTTTTTAAACGAAAATAATGTATCAAATATATTTTATATTACGCGGTCTAAGAGTAACTGTTGACATGCACAACTGAATTTATTTTTCTTGTTATATTATTTTGAAATTGAAAATTGAAAAATGATTAAAAAAAAGGAGAAAGTTGGCTTTGTTTTGAATCCATGTTCGAAAAATCCATAAAGGAACGCATACTAGGAGATTTTTTTTATCTTTAAACTTTAAATAAAAACAAATCTAGAAAATAGAATTCTCACATGAATCAAAATCTAAAATTTGAATTTATAAAGGAGATTAAATATTTTTTTAGGACTGAATCTTTTAGCGAAACCCCGAAAAGATTTCAAGTAAAACACGACCACTGTATTAGTTCATACTCTCCAGCCAAACCAAAAAACACTCAAGCCAGCTAACCAACTGAAAAAGTTCAACGTATATATATTTCTTTTCTTTGTGTATGCCTTGAGTGAGTAGTTGCCTGGCAGCTTGTTTAAACATGGGGGATTCGCTGATATGGAAAAAAAAGTGTTATAGCATTCAATTTCCTTTGAGAAATTCTAACCATTCCTCTAGACAACATTGACTATGCATGTAAACCTAGACTCCAGAGGTGGAGTTAAAGTTTTTTTTTTTAAGAAGACAGATTTAAATTGTATATTTTTAGATAGTAAAAATATAATTTTATTATTTTAATATTTTATTTATAATTTTTAAAGAGTTAAATTAAACTTTATCATTTTTAAAACATAAAAATATAATTTTATTATTATTAATTAAAAATTTAAAAATTATAAAATATTTAAATTAAAAATATACCGATTTAAGATCCTATTGCGACCGGTAGACTCTATAATCTTGTCGCTTGTGGCTGTAATTTAAAGTATTACTGAATAAGGAAATGGTTCAAAAACGGTTGGTAAGTACATTTTTAGCCGACAACGATCCCTTCCAAACTGCAGAACATTTAAGATAGTTACACTTTATATAAATGAGCAGAAAAGGTTGATAACTTTATATACAGTCAACTTAAAAACCACAATAAAAATTTCAACAAAAAAACGACAATAAAAATAAAATAACGGGTAAACTTTATATTTCACTTTATGTTAAAAATAATATATTTAGTTAATTACGTTATCATGTTATAATATTTTAGTTAATAAGTATTAATTATTATTAATGGTATAACAATAAGCTGATGTAACAAGTTAAATCACCATCTCAAACAAAAATTTTAAGTCAAATTATTCAATTGGTCCCTATATTTTTTCATTTTGAACAACTTAATTTTTTTCTTTTATATTAAAAGAGATTGAGAATGGAGGAAAATAAAGGGAGAAACAAAAGAGAAAGAAAAATAAAGGAAAAAAAGTTAAAAGAATATAAAAGAAAAAATTAAATTAGTCAAAACGATAAAACATGAGGATCAATTGTATAATTTAACCCAGAATTTTTATTTGGAATGATGATTTAATGTGCTACGTTAGCTTACCGACACACCGTTAACGACAATTAACAGCTCAATGATTAAAATGTTACAACACGTTAACATAAGTGACTAAAATGTAACATTTCAAATATAAAAAACTAAAATATAACCTAAAAAATAAAAGTGACTATTTTAATAATTTATCCTAAAATAATGTAGTTACACTTTGGTTGAATTATAATATTAACATTGAATTTAAAACATGAGTTTAAAATAAGAAAATGTTTGATTACAAAACAAAGTTAATACTAGCTTAGTCACGTACAAAACTCGTGTGTTAAATATTACCTCAGTTGAATTGAGAGAGATAGGTAAATTTTTTTCCTTATGTTTTACTTTTTCCAATTCCAAACGTCTCCTTTAGAAATAAAATAAAATAGAAATATGCCATTCTATCTTTCAGTCAATGTGATGATCTTTAGGTGTTTGCTGAATGGTTGAACACCTTTGGAATTTAAGAGGTCGTAGTTCAGATTCTTTAGGGACCTCAGTGACACTTCAAAAGATCACACATATAACAACAAATATGATTAGCATTCACAAAAAAATCCACCAGCTCAAATGCAAGAAGACAAAATAGTGTACATACTGCCTTTACTTTTTCAACACCCTGCAAGCAATATCTTTTAAATTCTAAGCAATATATTATATAAATACTAATCCAATTCAATTCGAAACGACTAAAATTCTTCATCGATCTCTAAACATTTGCACTCTACCATGTTTTCTAGTGAACACATATATATTATTTAGTAAACTCAAAATTTAAGAAAAAAATATTGATCTAATTATTAGTCTCACTCAATATTATATGAAGAACATAAAACCTTTAACTCGTACATTTTTTCACAACTAATTTACACAAACCCTAAACAATAAATTATAAATACTAGAATATAAACCATAAACCCATTTGAATATTTGAAACAGTAACTAGTGGAATATACCAAGCTCAAACAATATTTGTAGTACCACTTTTTTGACGAAAAAAAATCAAACTTTGTTAGAGTATATCAAGAAGTCGTAAATCAATTAGGTAGTTCAGATTGTTAGTAGGTTGTGACATGCTCTTATTATTTATCAGATTCAATTAATTACTTTTATTAAAATATACATGATCTGATTTTTTGTTTTCTTCTAGGTAGTTATCATTATTAAAATATGTTAATTTTTTTCTGATATTATTATTTGCCTGTTTCTAGGTAGTTGTCATGATCAAAATATTATTATGCTTTAATTGTCATCTTTGATTGAGAACATTGTTTTATTTTCAGAGTCAAACCAAGCTGATGAGGAGACGGCTAATGTTATAGGGTTAGTAATGTTGGTGAGGATTTAGGGTCTAAGTTAGTAGATCCTGACTAGATTTATGTGAAAGTGATAATGATGTTGCTGCTAGTGAGGATGAAGTGTGTGATGTGCATGCAAGGTTAGGAGTGGAAGCTAACTAGGACTGTTTAAGTAAAGGTGATGTTTATGTTAGTGTTGACAATGAGAGTGACACTACAAGAAAATAGACTTTTAGTGGCGTTTTTTTAGCCTATAAGCGCCGCTAAAACTTTTTGCGGCGCTTTCTAAACGCCGCAACAAACGCCTCTAAAGGCAACGCCACAAAAAATTGGTGGCGTTTATTTAAAAAGCGCCGCTAAAAGTCATGGCTTTAGCGGCGTTGTAAAAAGGCGCCGCTAAAAGTCATGACTTTTAGCGGCGCTTTTTTACAAACGCCACTAATTATAACAGATTTGCAATATATTTTTTTCACCAATATCCAGCCCTTCCTGCATTAAAATCCAACCAAATACAACAAATATAGTATAGAATGCAGCCAAAAACAGCAAATTTAGCATAAAAACACAATCGAAAACATTAATTCTAAATAATACTTCAAATTTAACGAAAGATATATGATATAATTAATAAATAAAGTATATTTTTAAATATTCTTACAATAATGTTAAACGTGACAAAGTTAAAAACATTCTTACAATGAGAAAACTAATATCTATGATGACGGCTTTTGCGATTGCTGAAACATCTGCATCATCTGCTGAAGCTGTAACTGGAGGTCATCGTACTTTTTGATCTGCTCTGCTGCCATCGCTGCTGCCTCTGCCTCCCTCGCTGCTGTCGTTGCCTCCCTCGCTGCTGCCTCCGCTCTAAGTTGTTGCTGGAGTTCTTCATATTTTCGTTGAACCTCGGCAATTTGCTCAACCGTGTTCGCTTGCATCTGAGCTATCTGGTCTCTTAACCTCTGAACTTCAGCTTGAGCTTGACTTCCGGAAGGCATGTATTGCTGGGAGCCGGATCCAAAATATTGAGTCGGGGTAACATCAGATCCTTGAAATCGAACCCGACCGTACTTTTCAGGACCCAAAACTTCAGTGATAATTTTGTTATCAATGTTCTCAAGATTAACAGAACTATCAGTCGAAGCAATCGCTTCATATTCCGCCTTCTTCTCCCTTAGTTTCTCCTAAAAATCAATTAAACAGTTAAAAACGAAATATATAATAAAAAGGAATGCAACATAACTTAACATTATTTAAAACTAGTAATGATGAATTGAATTAAACAATTATAATTAAACATTATAAATATTTAGAATAAATCAAATATTATTAAGTAAATATACCATAATTTCTCCAGCTTCAGATGTCATAAGAGATCCATCTTTTTTCCTATGCATAATCTCAAAAAGTTGAAGGCGTCCAACTCTTTGTCCAGATTTGACTTCCTAAAATATAGTAGTAAAAATATTATTTAATAGTAGAAAATAATTAATATTTGAAAGAATTAATAAATTCATAGTACCTCGGCCTCAGCTACAGAAGCAAAACTTCTCGACCCTGCTGTGTGCGTGAATTTTTGTTTTCGCCTGCTGCTTGTTCCAACTCGCTCACGGTCCTACATAATGAAATTATTATTACGTATATAGTAAACACTATATATAAGAGTTTGGAAATACACAATACCTCTCCTTTCTTTGAATTCCAGAATCTAACCGCATCTTCCCATTGGTACCTCAGCATTCCCGGCGGGACATTTCTCAATTTTTCCTCGAGGCTTATGTCTTTCTTAAAATAATGTTTTTCTAAAGTGCTTTTATTGTCTCTCCATTTTTTACCCAATGCTTTCTTGATATAATCATTGGAGACCTCTAAAGCAAATCTCTCCTAAAAAACACAAGTTTAGAATTTAAATATAAATGAAACTTAAACCAAAGTATTATAAATTACATTGACAGTTTGTTACCTTAATATTAGTGAGAGCCTGATTTTTGTTGCTATCAGGCATGTGATGCCATGATTCGTAGTTGATGGGCAACATATTGGCATTTCGTGCTAAAATGCCCAAATAGCCTGCTAAAAGTTGAGCTTCAGATCCAACAGGCTGACCATGAGTATTTCTACTTACTTTGACACGCTTTACAAGATCTAAGTCGTATAAATCTCTAAGCAGCGTACGTCCTCGAACTCTACGCGTCTCACCACTTTCAGCTGAAAAATGATATACTATTATTATATTAAAATTAACAAAAAATTAATAATAAAAGTCAATACATGGAAAATTAACTTAACATTACTTTGAAATTCTTCAGGCTCGTCAAGTGTCTCCGGCACATTCGAAGATCCAACAACTGTCTGCTGTTCACTATTTCCTTCTTCCGAATTTGGAGTATTCTGGACAATACTTAAATCTCGTAATCTTCTTCTACGCATTTTTCCTACAATACACATAAAATAGTTAAAGTTTTAGTAACAAATTACAACAATAATAGTACATATAAAATAGTTAAATTATATAACATGACCAAGATTAAAATTATAATAGTACATATAATTAAAAAATCGTAAAATCTTACTACATCATTATTCGTAAATATCTTCATCCACATCATGTCGAACCCATTGATGTTGTGTACTAGTACTAGGGATATTTTCATCTAAGTTTTGTTCTGGAAAAGGTAATGTTTCTGATCCTTCGACGATGTCATCTCTACTTCCAATACCCATGTCAAACAAGTCTCTAGGGGTGTTCCGGAGTACAACATACCAACCCTCATCAATTGGATCTTTCGAATAAAAAACTTGTTTCACTTAAGAGGAAAATACATATGGCTCGTCCATCAATTGTTGTCCAGTGTGAATCAAGCGAGAGAAATTCACCATTGTAAAACCAAATTGATCTTTTTTAATTCCTCAGCAGTATTAACATCAGCCCAATCACACCGAAATAAGACAACTTTCCATCTGCCATAGTAATCCAACTCAATAATGTCGGTAAGAAGTCCGTAATACTCCACGTTACCCTCAACTGGATTACTGTCCCTAGCACTAGCATAACTTGTAATTGAAGAATTAACAACAACTCCACAATTTTGAGTTCTCCTCATTCTCTCGTGATACTTTGTATGAAATCTATATCCATTGATGAGGAAGGCACTATATCTTTTTATTACTCTGTTCAGACCTTGGGAAAGCCATTTAACTTCGTCATTGACGTTCTTCCCACTCCAAACCTATTGAATCGAAAGTAAATTGAAGAATTAGAAATGTATTATGTGTAACTAAATTTCGCGATTATATGTAACTTATTAACTTTAGTTACATACCGTTTGACTTAACCATTCATGAAAAGATTCTGTGAATAACTTATTAATCTTTCGATGTTGCAATCTTCGAGAGCGTGCACGAGATCTCAAAATTTGTTTGTACTCACTATGTTAAAAACAAGTGTAATTGGTTAGAAGATAAACAAATCAAAATGACGAATATGTGAGGAAATTTTAGAACTTACTTGCGTAACGGTTCAACTAAATCGTGGTGAAAAAGTACATATCGATGTGCTTGTATCCACGATATATCATCTAATTCTGCAATTTCAACTTTGCTGATTGGTTCTCCATAACTTTAGAATAAATAAGTTTCGGCCAAGTTATGATCATTGAGCCTAGCATTTCTATTTGGTCTATTCAATCGTGTTTCAACATCTTCTAAATATCTAGAATAGAATGTCATGCACTCCTCTGCCAAGTAGCCTTCAGCAATTGATCCTTCTGGATAACGCTTATTGCGACAATAAGATTTCAATTTGCTTAGGAACCTAAACACGATATACAATATTTATCAAAAGTTGTAACTAAATGTATAGACCCAAATAAATAAATACTTGACAAACAAATTAGCACCTTTCTATTGGATACATCCATCGATAAAAAACTGGTCAACCAAGTATTGCTTCGTGAGGG